>NC_068983.1:21868172-21871249 GCF_001194135.2 Octopus bimaculoides
AGCCCCACCTTTTTTTCAGATCGGTTTTATTACCAAATATGATTAATACTTTTATATATTTTTGCATACCAATGGCAATATCATACAACATTGGGACCAGAAACAGCAGGCAGATGGGATGCAGTCTATTTGCATTGAATTAATAAATAATAATTGATGTAAGTCAATTGTTGTTCATCAGTACTTGTCCACTTTCTTCTTTCTTTATGTGTATATATACATATATATGTGTGTGTGTGTGTGTGTGTGTGTGTGTGTGTGTGTGTGTGTGTGTGTGTGCGCGTGTATATATATATGTGTGTGTGAGTGCTTATATATATATGTGTGTGTGTATACGTGTATATATATATATGTGTGTGAGTGCTTATATATATATGTGTGTGTGTGTATGTGTATATATATATATATATATATATATATATATATATATGACATGCTTCTATTCAGTTTCCCTTCTACCAGGTTCACTCATAAGATATATTGGTCAGCCTGGGGTTATAACAGGAAACATTTGCCTTAGAGTGCTGTACAGTAGGACTGAACCTGAAACCACGTGATTGCAAAGCAAGCTTCTTAACCACGTATGTACATGTACACACACACACACACACACACACACACACACAAGCTGAACAAGGTTCAAGGGTTGAAATCACATTGCAAAACTATACATTGAAATTTAATAAACAGAGGAGGAGGAGGAAGAGGAGGTGATAGTGATGATTACGATGATGATGATGATACTGACAGCCAAAACAAAAACTACAATGGTGAAGACACAGGCAGTAACGTTTCAGTTATAATGCAGGCTATTTCACATTCATTACTTAGATAAAAACATTTCAGTAGCCACAGCTGTGGCTTGATGATTTGTGTCTGGAAACATTGCCAGATATTTAGCAGTGATGCAATTAGCAGTGTTGAGTACAAGCAGTTAGGTTTATTGACGTAAAACATTTCCTTGGCACCAAACATATGGTTGGCTAGCTGGAAGGATGTGCAGATGGGTGGCAGGCTGGCTGGCTGGATGGATCGATGGATGGATGAAAAGATAGGTAAGAAGGTGGCTAACTGGCTAGGTGTGTGAATGAATAGGTGATGACATGAAGAAACCAAAAACTACTTACGGTAGATCTTCCATCCTGGCTGCTTCGTGTCTTGAATCAAGCAAGTCATATCCATTTTCATTGTAAATTTCCAGATATGACACTTGGACGGTGTATGTGCAATCGGTGTTCTAGAATTTGGCAAATGAGAGAAACAGGAAACATTATTTATTGGTGCTTTTGCCGTTGTAGCTGATGTTTTGCTTATTGCTGGCAATCAACAAAAATAAATTATGAACAAGTAGGATTATAGCATGTAGTTTATCTATTCCACTAGTTTGACTTCTGAAGCATTTAACATCATCTTGCAAGCGCATGTGTGTGTGTGTGTGCACACACAGGCACACTCTTTTGTAAATCCAAACAATAATTCTTGATTCTTGAGATTATCTTTCTCATCTCATCTGGGTTTGGATCCAGTTGTCATAGATATTATGTACCCAATAGTCATAGAAAACTCCAATAGACAAGGATATATAAGAAAATCTTCAAATGATGTTTCACAAATGTTTCCCCACAGCTTTAGCCTAATAAATATCATTTCATGTAAGCTAACTAAGATGCCAATCACAAACTGCAACTTAGGAACCTAGATATTTGCCCACTAGATCAAACATGCATGGTTAGATCAGTAATCTACTAATCTGATATCACCACCATTCCACAAATTAAGAGAGCTGAAAGAAAAAAATATATGGACCATGCAAAAGTGATTTCAAAAAGAGATCTGCCAATCACTTGTCTTCTTTCAAGTATGTAGACAAAAAGAGAAACACAAAGCTAATAAGCGATATATGGAACTGAAAGGGCAGCAATATACCACACATCATCAAAAGGGATGTTACAGAGAGGTCTAGACCATACATCCATGGATAAAAAAAAGTGCAGGCCCTGCATAACTAAAAGAATACACATTTTTATTTGATTGAAGAATTTTACTAACCTTCCAAACTTGAGATCAAAATTTTTTAGATGTATGCATCTCAACATGTTTTTGTTATCAAACTGGAAAATGCCCCTGCACCCACCCTTTAGCAGATTAGGCACACAATTTGATGAACTTTAGTCTCTCCTCTATTAAACTACTGCCACTAGGCATAGTTTTTTTTTCTATGACAAGGGAACAAGAATTATGTAATCAACCTTATTAAGCTTACAACTGTTTCTGTTATTAATGCAATGCACCCAGGGCTGAGTGCTTGTACATCACTTTATGGCTTCTTTGTGGTTTATAAACGTTTCTGCAAACTACTAAAACTGATTATGCAATATTTGTTCCCTTGTCATTTATTCAATTTCATATTATGTTCTCTATTCACCTGACACCTTATTCAGACGCATATGTGTGTTGAGTTCAAGCACCAGGCTATTAGTATCACTATGCCAAAGCAAAATCATAATGCATATGCATGTGAGCACATGTGTGTGTGTGTGTGTGTGTGTGTGTGTGAGAGTGTAAATATATATATATATACATATACATATGCTTCAGAATAAAGTGTCAGGTGAATGAATACAGAGCATAATATGAAACTGAATAAATGATAAGGGAACAATCAAATTCATTATTTTACAAACGAGTTTTAGAAGCTACAAAGAAGCAATAAAGGAATACATGAGCACTCAGCCATGGGCATGATTCACTAATAGCAGAAACAACTGTAAGTTTAATGAGGTTGATTACATAATTCCTGTTCCTTTGACATTTATTTAATTCTATATATCTATATATATATATATATATATATATATATATATCATCATCATCATCATCATCGTTTAACGTCCGCTTTCCATGCTAGCATGGGTTGGACGATTTGACTGAGGACTGGTGAAACCGGATGGCAACACCAGGCTCCAATCTAATTTGGCAGAGTTTCTACAGCTGGATGCCCTTCCTAACGCCAACCACTCAGAGAGTGTAGTGGGTGCTTTTACGTGTCACCCGCACGAAAACGGCCACGCTCGAAA
>NC_068983.1:21871543-21874925 GCF_001194135.2 Octopus bimaculoides
CCCAATGTTCGAAGGTCTTGCCTCACCACCTCAGCCCAGGGTCTTCCTGGGCCTACCTCTTCCACGGGTTCCCTCAACTGTTAGGGAGTGGCACTTTTTCACGCAGCTATCCTCATTCATTCTCACCACATGTCCAAACCAGCGCAATCGTCTCTCTTGCACACCACTACTGATGCTTCTTATGTTCAGCTTTTCTCTCAAGATACTTACACTCTGATAGGTATGCACATTGACATTACACATCCAGCGGAGCATACTGGCTTCATTCCTTGCGAGCTTACGCATGTCCTCAGCAGTCACAGCCCATGTTTCACTGCCATGTAGCATGGCTGTTCGTGGATGGACAGACAGACAAATAGATAGATGGATAGATACATACATACAAACACATATACATACACAAAAATTTTGATGTTGAATAATGATGATGTATTTATATGCATATGGATCGCAGAGGTTATAGCTCTTACCACACAGACACAGACAAACACTTTCCATAAAAAAAAAAATAATACTCAATTACATTGCAAACTACATAATAAATATATTTTAAGTCAGGTGACTCAGCATAGCTTGATGTATGGATTACATAGAAATAGTTGGGCAATCATAACATTGTAAAGAATTTAATACTTAGTAATGTTTAAATTTGCTTTAGCAGTCACCCATATTTGTCGACTGGGGGTAAATGATGAAGGTAAAAAAAAATGCTATTATTGTTTTATATTCAATTTATGCTTCATTACAAACACTAGTGGAGTGTACACAGGTAATTTGTTAATTTTATGAATTGTTAATTTTTTATTCCTAATGGGAATAGCAATTTAATGTAGTTCATCAATTAACCTTTGCAGACCCAAATTATATTTTTATGCAGAAAAAATATTTTCAGGATTTAAAATAGTTGATGCAATGAACTGATAATAACAGCGTAATGTATCACGTGCAAAAATGTACAGGTCATGGTCAGAATTTTGAAAAATACCATTCCAAGTGTATGTTGTGTAGTTATTTTTTCATGAGACATCATACAGCAACTGAGATTTGATAACTGTGATGTAATTAAGCAAAGAAGAATTGGAATGGATGTTTATGTGTTTGTTTTGCAAGATTCTTGATGTGAAAACACGTGTTGAAACAGATATTGTTATAGTTGGGGACGGTCGTTTTGTCTATAAACACACACACTATTTATTTGATCTTCACATTAGCTTTATCGTAATTATTTTAATTTTATTTACCTGTAAGACAAAATGGAATAGGCAGGACAAGAGGAGGCACATGGGACAGAGTCACTGAAGAGGCCACAGTGTGTGTGATGAAACAACTCTGACAGACAAATAAACTAAAAATAGTAAACCTTTTTACTATAGACACAAGGCCTGATATTGTAGGGGAGGGGTTTAAGCGATTATATTGACCCCAGTGCATAACTGGTACTTATTTCAATTCCTAAAGGATGAAAGATAAAGTCGACCTCGGCGGAATTTGAACTCAATGTAAGGACAGACAAAATGCCATGAAGCATTTTGCCTGGCGTGCTAATGATTCAGCCAACTCACCACCTTAAATACTACTACTACTACTAATAATAATAATAATAATAATAATAATAATAATGATAATAATAATAATAATAATAATAATAATAATAATAATAATAATAATAATAATAATAATAATAATAATAATGATAATAATAATAATAATAATAATAATAATAATAATGATAATAATAATAATAATAATAATTCTTAAGTGAAGATCAAATAAATAGTGCATGTGTTTCATTGGCAAAAGATGACCATCCCCAAGTATAACAATAATTGGAATGGAGATATTCGGAGGTAGACAAAGAACAAGACAGTTGGATAATATTTGGTGTCTCAGTTAGTCAGACTTGGGAATCCATCTGTAAAGTGTCAAGACATTTGCTTATGATAGGACCCTATGGAGGAGAACCAGAGGACACTAACTCTATGAACCTCCCAGAAATAGAAGAAAGAAATGATTGGTTGGTTGGTTGGTTGGTTGGTTGGTAATGACAGGATTGGCTAAGACACACTTTGTAAAAGTATAACAGCACTATTTCATTTTCTGGTTAATTTTCTTGATTGAAACATAATATTGTTTTAAGATATATTATAGGTGTAGGAGTGGCTGTGTGGTAAGTAGCTTGCTTGCCAACCACATGGTTCTGGGTTAAGTCCCACTGTGTGGCACCTTGGGCAAGTGTCTTCTACTATAGCTTCCAGTGGCACTGGCAACAATCTCGCTCAAATGTTTTCTAACATGCCACTGGCACGGAAGCCAGACAGCTGCTCTGGCAATGATCATGCTCGGATGGTGCTGTTAGTGCTTCACTGGCACAGGTGCCAGTCATCGAATATAGTTCAATTACGATTTGCAGAGAAAAATCGTTTTAAAATGCTTATTGTGGTGAAATGTAATGATAGTCACACTTTTGAGTGAATAGATAGATATATGTGTAGCTAAGTGATCTCTTTGAGTAAATGATTTACCACAGATATCGCATTGATACGGCTACTCCCCTGTATGAATATGTTTACGAGAAGTTAAGTCACTACTTACAGAGAATAATTTACCACAGGTATCACAGCAATAGGGTTTCTCTCCAGAAGGACACTTATGTCTACTTAAGTAACTAGTGTTAGAGAACATTCTGCCACATATACCACAGTGATATGGCTTCTCTCCTGTGTGAATATATTTGTGAGTAGTTAAGGCACTATTTACAGAGAATGGTTTGCCACAGATATCACATTGATATGGTTTCTCCACTGTATGAATATGTTTGTCAGTAGTCAAGTAATTACTTACAGAGAATTAATAATCATGGATATCACAATGAAATAGCTTTTTCCCTTTATGAATATGGTTACGAGTTGTTAAGTTACTACTTTCGGAAAATGAGTTACCACAGATATCAAAGAACTAGGGTTTCTCTCCAGTATGGCTACTGTTGTGTCTACTTAAGTAATAAGAGCTAGAGTACAATCTGCCACGTATATCTTTTGTCCGCAATGAATACGTTTGTAAGTAGTTAAGGTACCATACCGTGACACTGAATCCATGACCACATGGTTGGGAAGCAAGTTTCTCAAGCACACAGTGAAGCCTGCATACATTCATATATATGCATGGATTTATAGATATATTCATGAGAGAAAGAAAGATGGTAAAAGAGAAAGAGAGACTTATTATTCAACATTCAAAGCTCAAATATGATAGCCACTGAAGGAAAGATTTCAAGAATATATAAATGTGTGTGTGTGTATATATATATGAGTCTGTGTGTGTGTGTGTGTGTCTCTCTCTCTCTCTCTCTCTCTCTCTCTCTCTCTCTCTATATATATATATA
>NC_068983.1:21875968-21878119 GCF_001194135.2 Octopus bimaculoides
AAGGGAAGAATGAAGGAAACCAAGAATCAGATGTCAAGAAGTCTTGATAGTTGTTAAGTAGAAGAAAGTCTAAGGAGTTTCCTGAATTGTATTCCTGCTGCACCTCTGACAGAGTGCGGACAGTTAATGTATTATAATAGAGACTGTGACAATGTGTGTGTGTGTGTGTGTGTGTGTGTGTGTGTGTGTGTGTGTGTGCGTGTGTGTGTGGATGTGTGTTCGTGTGTGTTTGTGTGTGATATTTATTGGTAGGCGTTTGTACCTTACTGTATGTATGTTCATGTATACTTGTGTGTCAGTATTTGTGGGCGAATGTATTTAGGTGTGTAAATGTGTATGTACGGATGTGTTGTTGGTGAGTGGCTGTAATTTATTGCAGTGTGTGTGTGTGAGAGAAAAGAGTGAATGTGTCTATGTCGATTCATGTGCATGAATGCGTATGCATCTGTCAACACCTGTACTTCAGAGGATGCATTTGTGCAAGTCAATCTGTGTGTGTGTGTGTGTGTGTTTGTACATGTGTGTGTTTGTACATATGTGTGCATGGCATGCATCTGAATGTGTACATATAGGTGAATGTGCTTGTGAGTAAATGACGTAATGCATTAAAGAATGTGAGTAAAAAAAAAACAAAAAAAAAACAAATATAAAATAGCTGATGTTGGATCTCAGGATGTTGAACTTTACAAAACAACATGATGATAGGATTGAGAAGAATAAAATTTTGTCAGAGAATGGCGCATGATAGAGTAGTGTGAAGAGTATCTGTATGTCATACGGCCAAACATGATAGATGATTGAGAAGAGCATTTGTCTGCTGTAGAGTAAAACATGATGAAGAACTGAAAAGAAAATCAGTTAATCTTTCTTTCTTCAATTGGCAGAAGGTCAGCAGTTTTGGAGAGCAGGATGGTTAGTTAAATACATTGACCCCAGCATTCTATTAGTATTTATTTTATCAACCTTGAAATGATGAAAGACAAGGTCGACCCCTGCAACATTTGAACTCAGAGAAAAAAAGGTGGAAGAAATGCTGCTAAACATTTTTGTCCAACACAATAATGATTCTGCTAGCTTGCCAGCTGATTTTAGTACAGAATATGAATAAAAACTAAGAAGAGTATCCGTTACAGCATACAACAGGATGACAGGATTTTGAAATCTTAATATATTTCTTAAAAGGATGCAAACAAAATATTCTGTGTGCATCCTTTCAAGAAACATGTTAACCTTTGTTCTCTAAGCTCATAAAAATCCTGATGATACAATTTATTAGCATATAAACAAATACAGAAAATTATGTAGGGGCATGAACCGAAACATATATGTAGGTCTTTCACATCTGCCATTTCTTTTTGAGCTTTACGACTTATAATTTATTTGCATTGCCATATAAAAGACTTCAACATCGTTATATCATACAAATAAATTATTCATACATCCATATCTCTCCATTTTCTTTCTTTCGGTATTAATAATATGTATTACAACAATAATCCCTAACATATCATCAAGGCTTTCTCTTTACATGAGAGTGATTAACCAATGGAATTTTGGATTATATAATACCTAATGTACATCTAACATCCTCGAATTGACAGAATATATATATATATATATATATATATATATATATATATATACGATGATGGCCAGATACATATATACATACAGACATACATAGTTTTATGCAAACATAAATACATACATAAATATATATACACAGATATATATACATACATAGGTACAGGAGAGGCCGTGTGGTAAGAAGCTTGCTTCCCAGCCACATGGTTCCGGGTTCAGTCTCACTGGGTGGCATGTTGGTGCAAGTGTCTTCTACTATAGCCTCAGGCCAACTAAAGCCATGTGAGTGGATTTGGTAGACAGAAACTAAGAGAAGCCCATCGTATGTGTGTGTGTGTGTGTGTGTGTGTGTGTGTGTGTGTGTGTGTATCATCATCATCATCGTTTACATATATATATATATATATATATAAACAAATAGTAAATGAGTATATGCATATATACGTACAGGTATGCGCATACCGACATCCACCTGTATGTATAGGTGCATATCTGGGTACAGGACATTGCAAACAAAACGTAGACGAGAAAACACACAAGCCACATAGAGAACATTCTTCTTCATCA
>NC_068983.1:21880340-21883520 GCF_001194135.2 Octopus bimaculoides
TATATATATATATATATATATATATATATATATATATATATATGTGTGTGTGTGTGTGTGTGTAGGTGTATGTATTTGTGTCTGGGAGTAGTGCTATCTATGTTTTCAGATAAAACAGTGCTATCTATATTTTTGGAGAATGGATGTGGGTGGTGAGGTCTGTTGTTGTTAGCTGTTTTAGTTGTTAACTCTCCAACACTACTAAATAAACATAATGAAGCACTAAGCACATGTAATCACCGCTTTTTTCACACATTCAAATTCTACCACAAATCCAAATGCCTAAACAACCATACAGTACATTTCCACAATACCCCTTAGGTAACCCCAATAACCTTATAAATCTACATTTTAACTCCTAATCCCTATCTAATTCCTCTTTCATACTTGAATATCACAACCTTTTAGTTATATTTGCATATAAGCATGCGTATGTATATGCGCATGTGCGTGTGTATATATGGGTCTACGTATGTAAATATACATATGAGTACATGTTGTATGTGTAGGTGTTGATATGTATTAATATCTATATACATGTTTAATATATGCATGTATACATCTTCACATATATGCTAAGCACTGACCTGTCCTCTAACCAACCTGACCTATAGTCCCAAATTCTTCATTCCACCATTTTTCTACCCCTACCCCCTCTCTCTGCCTCTCACTTAGGCTCTATCACTACATACCTGATACTCCTTTACTCTTCATACTCTCATACCTTTCTCTCTCTATCACCCATCAACCCCACCATTCCTTCTATCTGTCACTCTTTTACTCTTTACCCTATCATCTTTTTACACCCTCATATCTTTCTCTCTCTATCACCCTCACCTCCTCTTTCCTTCTATCAATTTGAACCTAATGAAGGGTAGATTTTCAGTGCCGGGATCATTCTGATTCCAAAAAGGTATAATATGTCTATGATAGATCGCTAGCCACTACACATTCTTTATTTTCTCTCCTTGTTTCTTTCTGTGTTCCTTTCTGTGGAAGAGCGTAGGATCGAAACGTTAAAGACTTTTTCTATACCCGAGCATTATACTAATACATCTGTTTGCTGTCTACACCACCTGTCTTCATCTTTTGTTTTTTTGTGAATTCTCCGCATATGTCTATGTACAGCAAATGTGGATTGAGATACATGGATTCTAGTCAGACAGAATTTCATGTTTATTAATATAGATAATATTTATGTATGAGAGGTATTGGTATCTAGAAGACCCAAAGAGCAGCAGGTAATGCTAAGTAAGTGCTATGGAGCAGACTGTAGTTAAACACTTTGTCCGATAGTGATATGAGTGAGGAGTCTAATGTGGGTCTTGTATTAGCATGCATATATATATATATATATATATTAGACAAAATGAGATAACAAAGCCAAGTCTGTGAGGAGTTTTCACATCATCTCTGATGAAGGGATATCCATAATATCCCAGAAACAGCAGTAAGACTATATCTGTATCTTTTTCCTTATAAATGTCCTGAAAACTCCTCACCGCATTGGCTTTATTGTCTCATTTTGTCTAATATATAATATGTATGAATATACACACACATATACATGCACACACACTCACACATTAAGCAGGCTTCAATGCAGTTTCTGTCCACCAATTTTACTTTCAAGGAATTAGGTAGCCCAAAATAAAACTGGAAGACCCTTACTTATCCTAGGTGCAGCGCAGTAGAACTGAACCTAAAACTACATGGTCACAAAGTAAACTCATTTAGTTACACAGCCAAATCATACCATATATGTAAAACAAAATATTTGACCAGACTACCAATATCAGTCTATCTCAGGTCGACATTTTCAGATGATCTGATATCAATTCTTGACAGTTAAATGAATTGAAGTGAGTAGAATTTACGACACTCTGTATTTGAACTAAACACTCATTTGTTGTTGTGGTTATTGCTTTTGGCTTTGTTCTTTCAGTTAAAAGCACCACAAAGAATCCCTTGACACACTGCTGCTAAATTGACCTTTGTCTCAGACCCTCAACCATAAATGTTTTATTCTTTGCTTTGGTCTATTCTTACATCATAATTTGGTGTCATTTTAGGAATGGAAAATAAAACCAACTGAAAAAAAAAAATGGATAAAAATTTGGAATCAAAACTTGAGATGTTAGTTCTACTACATTATTATCTACTCAAACACCTATGCTGGTGCCAGGTAAAAAAACACCTGTACTAGTGCCACATAAAGAGCACACATGCTGGAATCACATAAAAACCACCTGTGCTGATGCCGCATCATGAAAAGCACCCATACTGGTATCATATAAAAGCACCCGTGCTAGTGCCACATAAGGGGTACCCATGCTGGTGCCATATAAAAAGCACCTATAGTGGTTTCACATACAATGAACCTTGTACACTCTGTAAAGTGGTTGGCATTAGGAAGGGTATCCAGCAGTTAAAACCATGCCAAAACAAACAATTGGATCCTGATGCAGCTCTTCAGCTTGCCACCACCTATCAAACCATCCAACCCATCCCAGCATGGAAAATGGATGATAAATGATGATGATGATGATGATGATGATGATGATGGTGATGATGTATACAGAGTGCGGTGAATAAACTGTCAGTGCCTCTGTGTCAGTGTGTGTGTATGTGTGTATATGTGCACATGCACACAAACAACTATATATGCAGAGGTGATTATGCAAGTTTAATCCTTAAACCTGACATGTCCGGCCCAAATATTCTACCTGTTTTATTTTCAAACTGACCAGCCTCTCACACCCACCTTATACAATGTCATTCTGAAAACAAACAATCGCATCATCAAAATCTTTGATAAGAAGCTATGAGATAATGCATGATTAATCCAAAATAATGTGAATCAATAAACATTGCATTTGACAGAGAATCTGAATGCTAACAGTATGTAGAGGGGAGACATTCTGAATGTGTCTACATTTCTGTATTATGAGTAGCTGTTGACTTTTCTTGTCATAGTAATAGCAGTAGTAGCAGTAGTAGTAGTAGTAGTAGTAGTGGTGGTGGTGGTGGTGGTGGTGGTGGTGGTGGTGTGGAGGTGCATAGGTTAGTAGTTAGGGTGTTGGACTTGTGATCAAAAGATTGTGGTTTCAGTTCCTGGATCGAGCGATGCAAAACACTTCATTTCTGGTTGCTCCAGTCCACACAGATGGCAAAAGTGAG
>NC_068983.1:21883553-21886382 GCF_001194135.2 Octopus bimaculoides
ACCACATCCAGGGCGGAATACATATATGACAGAGAAACCAGTAAACCAGCCCTCTGCTCCTTAGGGAGTAATGCGGACTAAGCAGCAGCAGCAGCAGCAGCAGTAACAGTAGTAGTAGAAGTAGTAGTAGTAGTAGTAGTAGTAGTAGTAGTAGTAGTAGTAGTAGCAGCAGCAGCAGCAGCAACAGCAGCAACAGCAGCAACAGCGGCGGTGGTGGTGGTGGTAGTAGTAGTAGTAGTGGTGGTGGTGGTGGTGGTGGTGGTAGTAGTTTTAGTAGTAGTAGTAGTAGTAGTAGTAGTAGTAGTAGTAGTAGTGGTTCTTTTTTATCACTAAGTTAGAAAGGAAAGGAGTGGTTCTTCATAGGGCCTTTAAAATTTGTGGGAAGGAGGAAAGGAGCAAAATCTCTTCAAACCAGGAGCTGAGCCCAAGTGCTTCAACTGAATGGACTCTGCTAAAGGCACCTAATGACCAGTTAGTGATGTCAAACAGCAGTGGATTTAAAGTCTCTTGCCCTTGTCAGCAGGATCTGAATTCAGAACACAAAGAGCTATAACAAATACCACGTGGTATTGTAGTGCTTACTGTTTGGCCAATCAACTAGTACCTTTTTTTTGTTGACCCTGAAAGGCTGAAAGGCAAAGCTGAATTTGATGGAATTTGATCTCTTGGTGCAGAGAGTCGAACCAAACACTGAGTGGCAATTTACTTCATATGCAAAGGGCTCTGCAAATTTGCCCCACTAATGAAGCAGATTTTTTTATTCTATCTTTTATTCACACACAGTGAATCTAGAACTACATCATCCAATGTGCCCAACCATTTTTTTTTTTAAGGTAGCCGACTACGAATTCAGGGATATTTGGCTGCTGTTTGTAGTAGGTTGAGCAGCCATGTAGAGATTTCCAAGGTTTCTGATTTGGTTTGTGATTTTGCTTGCCATTGTTGTTGCTCGGTTAGGTCACATACAGATGTACCTGAGCAATCAATGGCATGGAGATAAGACATCAAAGGCTGAAGAACAATCTGCTAGTCAAAAACTCATTCAAACATACAGAGTAGATATGGAAGGCTTCACCAGTGCATTCTGGGTTGAACTGTGGGATCTTAGCCAATATCTTCTATGGTAAAAGTTACCTTCTCAAGTCATACAGACTCACAAGAGCTGGTTTCCCAGTTTCATGGTATATATATTCCCCACCTGGATGGGACGCCAGTCCATCGCAGGATTACTCATTTTTGCCAGCTGAGTAGACTGGAGCAATGTGAAATAAAGTGTCTTGCTCAAGGTCACAACACACAGCTGGGAATCGAACTCATGAGCTAACAATCATGAGCCGAATACCCTAACCACTCAGTCACATGCCTTCACCAGCAATAAGAACTATACACTGGGTATTGTAGTTGTCGATGTAACTTGAACAGTGGATTGGGGTCAATATAGTTAGAATGCCTTGGATCAGGGATCTGCACAATCAGAATAGACCTCGACCTAAACAACCGCAACAACAATTAACAATTAACAACACCTTCATATCAGAGAAATGAAATGACTACAATGGCAAATTGAAACTGGGTCACAGGTTTTGCTTTGACCAAAAAAGTTTACTTCAAAATGCTGTGTGTGTGTGTGTGTGTAAGGATGGTAGAATATAAATCTAACATTGACTAACACAAAAATACAACAAAATACAACAAAAATTACAACACTTGAGAGGTTAAAGAAAAGAAAAATTGCAGAGTAATTTCAAATAAATTTTTGAAAAAAAAAAACAAAAACAGGCAATATATAACAAATAACAAATAACTTATATAAAGACAAGAAAGAAGAAAGGAAGAAAGAAAGAATGAAAGGAAGAAAAGGAGAGGATCAGAAAAGAAGAAAGACAAAGAAGAAAATAAATTTGTTTTAACAAATTTCTTCCAAGTTTAATGAAAGAAGAAAGTAAAAAAAAAAAAATACACACATTAATACACATCAACAAATAAAACCTAAGATTAAAAAAAAAAAATACATTCCAAAAAACAAAACATTTAAAAGAAAACTTAAATAAAGCAAATAAATTAATAATTATAAAAAACAAAATTTTAAATAATTACCTGGTATTGTAAACACACGTAGAAAAGAAAAAAAGTTAACAGCAACAACAACTACAACAACAACAGCCACAAACAAGCAATTATAACAATGACAACAACAAACATAGGAGACAACATTGCAATCCAATTAAAAGTAGTAAAAAGATATATAACGAGTGGCGTCAAATTATTTCTTCAGTCAGTGTATTTTAATGTTCCACAACTGTCATTTTCTATTGCTGTTCTCAAGGAAAGGCTACTCAGTTTATTACAAAAACAAAACAAAAATAAAGATTTTAAAAAAAGGGGGGGGGGGAATGCTTCACTATAATGTATGTTTACATGCAAATGTGTGTTTGTGTATGTATGCCCATCCACATATAATATATCATACATACACACACATATATGAATATATACACACATGTGTGTGTATATATATATATATATATATATATATATATGTATATACATGCACACACACACACATTTTGTGTGTATATATGAGTGTGTATGTGTACGTATGTATATGATGTATATGTGTGTATATATATATATATGTGTGTGTGTGTGTATGTATATATATATATATACATATATACATATATATACATTATATACATACATATACATTATATACATACATATACACATTATATACATACATATACATATATATACATTATATACATATACACATTATATACATACATATACATATATACATTATATACATACATATATATACATATA
>NC_068983.1:21886392-21892344 GCF_001194135.2 Octopus bimaculoides
ATATATATACACACACACACACACACACACACACACACACATATATATGCTGGTGATGGCAGTCAATTTTCCAATCAAACCAAGGCAACCATTTTCACCATTGGTTTTGAAATTGTTGATTTACTCAATGTTGTTAGTCACATCTCCTGACGGAGTCATCAGCGCTCTACTTTTTTTTTTCTTTGTTTAGCTTTCATTTTTTTAATCTTTTTTTTTTTGTTTTTACTATTATTTTTGTTTTATTGGTGACAGTGTGGAATTTGAACTCCGAATGCAGAGAGGTGGAACAAATACTGCAACATTGTAAAAGTTCCACCAGCCTCACTTTCTGGGACCAGCACATGGGGTTTAAAAAAAAGAAAAACAATAAAATTTTAGTTTGAATAATCTCAACTATTGTCAAAATAGTTTAGCAAAGTTTCAGGAACAGAGCAAAACGTTTCTGTGATCTAAGCCTGGAACAAACAGATTAACCAGCGCTTTTAAATTGCTAATCCTGATTGACTGATGATGACGATGATGAAGATGATGATGATCATCATCATCATAATCATCATAACCTATCCCATCACCACCAGCAACAGCAATGCTATCATCATCATTGCTATTATTGTCATCGACGTCATCATTGTCATCGTCATCATCATTGCCATCATCATTGTTGTTGTTGTCTTCATCAATACCATCGTCATCGTCATCATTGTCATCATCATCATCATCATCATTGTTGTTGTCTTCATCATTGCCATCGTTGTCATCATTGCCATTGTCATCATCATTGTCACTGTCATCATCATTGTCATCATCATCATTGTCATCATCATCATCATCATCATCATTGTTGTTGTCTTCATCATTGCCATCGTCATCATCATTGCCATTGTCATCATCATTGTCACTGTCATCATCATTGTCATCATCATCATCATCATCTTCATCATCGTCATCATCACTGTTGTTGTCTTCATCATTGACATCGTCGTCGTCATCATCATCATTGTCATCGTCATTGTCATCGTCATCATCGTCATCATCATTGTTGTTGTCTTCATCATTGACATCATCATCATCATCGTTGACATCGTCATCATCATCATCATTGTCATCATCATCATCATCACCATTGTCATCGTCATCATCATTGTTGTTGTTGTCTTCATCAGTCATCGTCATCACTGTCATCATCATTGCTGTTGCCTTCAACATTGCTATCATCATCGTCATTGTCGTCATCATTGCTATCATCATTGTTGTTGTCTTCATCATTGCCATCGTCATCATCATCATCATTGTCAACATTGTCATCATTGTCATCATCCTTGCCCTCACCATCATCATTGCCATTGTCATCATTGTTGCTGTCGTCATTGTCCTCATCATTGCCATTATCGTCATCATTATCATCATCATTGTCATCATCATCATCATCATTTCATTTTTGCTCGCTTTCTCCATGCTGGCATAGTTTCAATGAGTCTCCTCCACAAGGCAGTGTTCTACAGCCAGATGACATTCCTGATTTCTGACACCAACCCTTCTTTATTCTTCAAATAAAGTATTTCATTTCTCATCTTTGCATGCTGAAGACTATTTGTTTATATAGGAGATAAACAAAAACATCATCGACAATCCACAGATAGCTTAGACTGAAGTAACACAAGCATGTCAAAACATCAATGTCTTAAAGTCCTCCTTACATCACTGAATCATCTGAAAGAAAAAGTTGATGTCTGAAGGCAAAACACTACAGTGATTTACATATTCACATTCGGAGTTCAAATCTGCCAGAACCTGTTAAGAACGAATATAGTTGTCATTGTTCTGATTCCCATTTTTTTACATGTTTATGAGAATTTATCAACTTAGCAGACATCAGTAGATATCAGCAAATAAATTTGGCTGCTAAATTCTATATACAAGAACAGTTATTCTTGTTTGGCTTTAATGATCGCATGGATGGGTAGCTTTTACTGAAGAGATACAATGAATTTGAAACACTGGTCTAACAAAGTCCTCCTACATCACTGAATCTCTTGCATTGTCAGTACACATTGTATGAATGAAGTTGTTCTCCAAAGGTGAACTACAACAGCAATTAGCATTTCTAATTTCAAATCTGCTGGAACATATTACAAATGAACATTCTCTTCCATTGTGTATGTGTGTATGTGTGTGTGTATACACACACGTATACATATTTATGAGTTCAAATGGAATATGCTTTCTGTGGCTAAAGAGTCTATGACTTATTTCTAGCAATGCTGGTGCTCCCTGCACCTTTGGTCACTTTTAGTGACTGTGAATTATTTTCTTTTTGGTTTTAAATGGGTAATAGCCACCTTAATTATTTTATAATTTTCACATTACCATTTTGCAGAATCAGTCACCGATTCTGATGGTATGCTCTATAATAGTGACAGGTGAAAATTCAGCTTCACCACTTGCAATGGAAAAAGCATTACTGATGAGTATTAATTTCTATACGAAATTAGCATTGTAATCTAACGCACCTCACTTGTGGGGAAGTTGTCTCCCCTGTCAATTCAAACAGAACATGTTCTTTCTGTGGCTAAAGAGTCTATGACTTTTATTTCTAGCAATGCTGGTGCTCCCGGCACTCTTGGCGACCGTGAATTATTTCCTTTTTGGTTTTAAATTGTGTCTAACCACCTTAATTATTTCATTTATATATATACAGGGGCTGGACAAAATAATGGAAACACCTGGCATCATAGCATCATAATTCTGAAATATTTATAAAACCGTCAAAAGCTTGTTTATTTTTATGTTTTTTGATTTATTAATAGTGTTGCTTAATATGTCTTGCTAAAATTGCTGTTTCTTTTCAGATATCATTAGAAAAAGGTAATTAAAATTCATTAAAATTCATTAAAATGACAGATCTATCAGACTGTCAAAGAGGTCAAATTGTTGGTGCTCGCATAACAAAGACAGCCAAAATGTTTGGTGTATCAAGAAGTACTGTCTCAAAAGTAATGACAGCCTTTGAGAAAGAGAGAAAAACCTCCTCATTGAAAGAAAACCAAAACTTTCAGATAGGGACCGTCAGACTTTTATACGAATTGTTAGAAAGGATCACAAAAGTACAGCTCCCAAAATTACTGCTGAGCGTAATGACCACCTTGAGAACCCAGTTTCCACAAAGATTGTTCACCAGAAGCTGTACAAAGCCTGATTTCACAGGAGGACTGCAAGTAGAAAATCACTACTTTCAAAAACAAACGTTGCAAAGCATCTAGAGTGGAGTAAAAACCTACAAAATTGGTCCCTTTCAGTTTCCATCTACAAAATCCACTGACAAAGCTTTAGTTAGCCCAAGGCCATGCAAGCTTCTTACCACACAACCATAAGAATTTAGAACTTCAAGAGACATGAAATAACTTGTCTTTTTTAATTGCAGAACTTGAAGTGGATAAAGCTATAGACAATAGTATGTAATTATTGGGTTAAAAACCATTTGGACAGAAAAAGTCAAAGTGCAAAAGAGAGAGACAGACAGTCAGATAATTCTATGTATGTAACTGAAGAAGTATTAAATTTAAATAGCCCTCTATGAATCATACTTAATGTATATACACTGTTAACAAATTACTGCAGTTTGTGTCCGAGAGATATTGGAGTATGTTTAAGGGAAATTTGTTAGCTATTTCTAGTACGAACTTGTTTATCATCCGGTTTTTACAGTTATTGTTGTATAGACATAACTCAGGTCTGACTGAAGAGACTTATGATCAAAGGCAGTCCGGTTATGACCTTCACAACAGGAAAACTCGGGACCACATCATATATGCTCTTTTTTAAGATAATGGAGTATGTTTAAGAGCAATTTGGCAGCTATTTCTAGTATCAGCTTGCTTAGCATTAGGTTGTTGTTATTGCTGTTGTATAGACACAACTTAGGTCTGACTGAAGAGACATGATCAAAGGGGGTCTAACCATGACCATCCAGTATCTTTTTTAAGATGGAAGAGTGTGATTTGAGTGATAATGGAGTTTTATTTCTAGCAGGTTAATTAGAAATATATAGGCTTCCCAGGTGGCCCAACTGTTTAGAATCAAGAATATATGTAGGTGTTGGTGGTGGTGGTGCTTCTGTTGTGGTGCTGGTGCTACTGCTGCTGCTGTTGGTGGTGGGGACATTGTGGTATTGGTAGTGGTAGTGGTGGTGATGTTAGTGATGAAATTTGTTGTAGTGGTACTTATTGGTGACGGTGATGTTTAGCCCCAGGTCAAGTCAGACAGAGCAGGCAGACTGTGATTAACTGATTGATTGAGGGTACAACTGGAGTGATTTGTAACTATCCAGTTGTGACTATCCCACCCGTCTTTGTTCCACACACACCCACCACCATCACAGAGATCTTAAGATCTCACTATCAAATATATCCTTGGATCTATTTCAAAACGGGGGCACCAGTATTTTCTTAACGAAACACTAACGAAACACTTTGAAACTTGGGACACTGGTAGAATGTGTCATATAAAACATCTTTTACTCTTAGTCTTCTTAACAAAAAAACGTACATCGCAAGTTATTCCATGTTAAAGTTGTCATATTTCTGTAATTTCAACCAATCACTGATGTCTATTCAGCTGAATAGAGTTACTGCTGGGCGGTCATAAAAATGTTATTCCCTGTGACATATTTCATCCGGTTTAATCGTAATTTATACGCATATATTATTTATATAATAAATTACGCTGTGCGTATCTATGTGTGTAACAATTTTAGAGTTCGGATTCTAGAGTTAGGGTTGGTTTTAGGGTTAGGGTTAGGGTTAACAGTCTAGTTAGGGTTAGGGGATTAATACGATATACACCGTTACAGCGCTAACTGTTTTCAACTGAATAGACGTCAGTGATTAGTAGAAATTATCGAAATAAGACAATTTTTTACATGAAATAAATTCGAATACAAAAATTTTTTTCTGTTCTATAACATAAAATAGATAAGTATACGAAGTTTGAAAGTCTTTCGGTACCAAAAACACTACATAAAACATAAATGAAAACTGGTGCCCCCGTTTTGAAATAGATCCATATCCTTTTCTAAGACAGTTGTATGTGAGTTTGAGAGAGATTTGGCTGCTGTTTCTACCAGGACAAAAAGACCATATTGAGGTTCCACAACTGCCTTAACTAGAGGATGTATGAATGCATGGAGTATAATAGTGCTGGAAGCATCAGTAGTGGTAGTAGTAGTAGTAGTAGTAGTAGTAGTAGTAGTAGTAGTAGTAGTAGTAGTAGTAGTAGTAGTAGCAGCAGCAGGAGCAGCAGTAGATGCAGAGCATTTTCAAATTCATTCTATTACACCATTCAACACATCTCAATTCAGCAACAACAACATGCCACAGACATAAATAAAGAAATGTTGGTCTAATCGCAAATATATATATATATATATATATATATAATGTATGTATATTTGTGTGTATTCTAGAGTACAACACATGCATATATGAATGTATGTATGTATTTATGTATGTATGTATGTATGTATGTATGTATGCATGTATGTATGTATGTAGGTATGTATGTATGTATGTATGTATGTATGTATGTGCATATGCATGTACTTCAGTGCAATTGCACACCTGCTAAGAAACATCAATATCCATCTATTTGCAGAAATGCTAATGTATATGCATATAGTGCACCATAATGACAAACACAAATACATACATACAGACTCGTGTTGCACAGACACACACACACACGCAATAAACATAGAATTTTTACACAAACACATACACACAAGCATTCATATATTGCATTGATACATAAGTAAATACAAACATACATAAACATACATACACACAAATATATATAAATATATACATATATATATATATGCACATACATATTTGCATATATATATATATATATATATATATATATATATATATATATATATATATACACACATATATA
>NC_068983.1:21892893-21896084 GCF_001194135.2 Octopus bimaculoides
GGAGAAGAAGAAGAAGAAGAAGAAGAAGAACGAAAACCAACGGAAGAAAAATAGTTTTTAAAGAAAATTACATTTCACAGCAAAACACAGTCAAATTAACCTTTTGTGATGCATGAAAAGCTGCAGTCATTGCACATAGAAAAACACTGCAGAACTGCAGTCACTCCATAACCTATACTTTTCTAAAACCACAGCCGCTGAAAAATAGAATGGTGACAAAAGATTCCAATTCCAACTGAAAGCAGCCAATCAATTCCTTTCGGCTTTATTTTATTATTATTATTATTGTTGTTGTTGTTGTTGTTGTTAATTGTTGGTTTATTTTGTTCTGTCTTTTTCGGGGAGGTATTTTTTTCTTTGTCTTCTAGGTCTTACCATTCTCATAGTTATCGCCACCATCACCGACAGCATGATCATTATAATCGTTTTAAAAGACCATGCCTAGTATTCATTGGATAGGTCTGGCCTTAATGCAGCATATCTCCCGTCTGTCTAGCTAAGCTAGCAAGCCAGTGAGTCAGCTCACAGCCGGAGTTCAATGTTCTCAGATCAAACACACACACACACACACACACACACACACACACACACACGCATGCACACACTCAATCAGATACACACACACACATACATCTCCTAAATATTTTCTTAGCCTACATCTTCTGCAGATATCGTTCCTCCATCACCGGCGGTACTAAAATTAAAATGGCTAAGTCGATATATTCATGTACAAAGCGACAGGTTTTAAGTTCAATCTTACAGCAAGTGTTTTATTGTCTATTTTAAGAGCAGACTCAACCCTTTAACACTCACATTATTCTGTCAAAAGTAATGCCAATTTATTCACATTGTTTTTAATTAATAGTTTATTGTCTTGTAGCTTTGAGATTTCGATAAGGTAACTATTAATTTTTAGAATGACATTATAGAGTTGGTGGGAGAGGCCAAATCTGGTCACTTTTTACATAAAATGGGTAGAATATTTTGACTGGATTTGGCCGGCTTAAATGCTAAAGGGTTAAACCTACATGCTTTTATCCATCTAGCTGTCAGGATTAAAGTCGCAGATAATCTAAGAATGCTACCTTAGAAAGACTGGCATTTTATCCACAGAACATTTACCTCTCATCCATTCAATAACTTTGAGAATAAGCATGGCTGTGTGCATACGATAACAAAGTATGTATCATCTCGTAGCTCCAAGATTTTGATGATGCCATTATTTTACTTTTAGAATGGCATTATTGGGTAGATGCAAGATGCCAGATCTGGTCAGTTTGAACATGAAACAGATGGAATATTTAGATCAGATCTGGTCAGTTTGTATGCTAAAGGGTTAAAGATATGTCAAGCAACACAAGTAAAATAACATATCTAAGAGTACAAATAGTGATTACAATAACAGGATCTGAAATATTATTGGTCTGTAGTTTCCCATAATTAGCTACACAACTAACATAAAGAAATGCAACGTGGTTGCTCAAACTGCTAGAAATAGCATCTGTTTTCAAAAAAGGAAGTCATAATGGAAAATGTAAGCCTAGACATTTCAAGGATATTTTCCTTTTTCCCTCCTACTAACCCCAGGAAAAAAAAAAAAATAAAAGATAGATTAGTCATAGCTGGAGAGCCTTATGATCATATGATTGACCAATCAGGGATCAGGGGTTACCTGTGACTAAACAAGTACAATACATCCATCTTGCCTCTCTAAGAAATTTAATACTAACCTTGCTGAATTCTTGAAAGATGTAAGATAGAGTTCTTGGAATAATGCCTCTGTCTGCATATTTCTCAGCCCCTCCTGTGATTGTAAATGTTTTTCCACTGCCTGTCTGTAAAATTAAATCAAAACACAAAAGGTAGCAAATGATTAACCCTTAAAAACCCTTAAATCAATGTTTCATTAGAGAACAATGGACACCATTATTTGATGTTTCGTAGTGAACAACTGACATGTTCAAAAATTTTACATGGATATACTCTTTTACTTGTTTCAGTCATTTGACTGTGGCCATGCTGGAGCACCGCCTTTAGTCGAGCAAATCGACCCCAGGACTTATTCTTTGTAAGCCTAGTACTTATTCTATCGGTCTCTTTTGCCAAACCGCTAAGTTACGGGGACATAAACACACCAGCATCGGTTGTCAAGCGATGTTGTGGGGACAAACACACACACACACACACATATATATATATATATATATATATATATATATATATATATATATATATATATATATATATATATATACATATATACAACAGGCTTCTTTCAGTTTCCGTCTACCAAATCCACTCACAAGGTTTTGGTCGGCCTGAGGCTATAGTAGAAGACACTTGCCCAAGGTGCCACGTAGTGGGACTGAACCCAGAACCATGTGGTTGGTTATGAATTAGTAATATCTCCAAAGTGATAAATAGTGATGATGAGGTGTCCTGGTGGTACCTCAAGGTATTAGGTGGGTACAGAGAAGCTAGGATTGCATATGGGTAGGGGTTTGCAAGAGAGCATAGTGGGGGAGATATAGGGTAAATGAGAGAGAGGGTGGGAGGTAAGAAACAACCTTAAAGACTGGGAAAAATTGAAGGGAGGAGGTGCATGAATTGGGGAAGGTAGAGGGATTCCAGCATCAGGATAGTAATGTTGATACAGTTAACAGGTGGAGGAGAGAGATAACATGTTTGGGTAGGCTGCAGGGGCAGAGTAAAAACATGGTGCATGATGAAAGATAATTTGGTGGTCCTAAGGGGGGGATGGAATGGTCGATGTAACAAGGGTGTAGAGAATAATATTAATGGATAAAGAATGGCTAACAAGTGAAATGATTGTGGATAGCAAGGAAGAAAAGTAGTATCAGGAGTGGAGAAGAGCTGCAGTGGGAGAGATGTGGGGTGGAAAGACAATGTGAGAAAGAGATTGATTGATTGCTTTTTTTTTTATGTACAGTTATATATATATGTAAAAACATAGAGTCATATAAAAGTAGTCAAACATCAACTGAATGATTGTTACTCAATACATTTAAGTAAAAGCATCACTTTTATTTTTATGCTTCAAACTTGTACAAATCAATGGTTTTGTCAGATTGTTGGATGAAGCCAGCAACTAGTAAAACTTTGAAGTCACTTTTCCTGGTGATATGTAATATGTATATACATGCACACAGATATATATATATATATATATA
>NC_068983.1:21896408-21898923 GCF_001194135.2 Octopus bimaculoides
CCAAGGTGCCATGCGGTGGGACTGAACCCGAAACCATGTAGCTGAGAAGCAAGCTTACTAACCACACAGCCATGACCCCACCGGACTGGCCCTTGTGCCGGTGGCACATAAAAAGCACCCACTACACTCTCAGAGTGGTTGGCATTAGGAAGGGTATCCAGCTGTAGACACTCTGCCAGATCAGATTGGAGCCTGGTGTAGCCATCTGGTTCGCCAGTCCCCAGTCAAATCGTCCAACCCATGCTAGCATGGAAAGCAGACATTAAACGATGATGATGATGATGATGATGATGATATATATATGATAGCAAAGTATTTTACAATGTTTTGCAATATAATTTTTCAAACATTTTAAAACACTTTTAAATCTGTTTCCTCTAAAGCATATATCAGAGGTGATAAAGTATATTTAGAATTTCATATAAACTTCTATAGAAATGCACCATAGCTAAACCTTGGTCTGAAACAACACAAAGTTTCCAACTGGAGTGGTGCCTAGCTCCAGCAAGTTAGAATACAAAAGGACAATATCCTTTGCCTAAGGAGGCAATGAAATATGAATAACAGGATTCAAATTTATGAGTTAAGGTGCAGCAATTCCCTGCCTTGGACAACACAAACTATTTTCTATATTGCTTTGAAAATTATTTCAATAGAATTTAATCCCAATTGTGTGGAATTGTTTAAGATCATTGACACCTCTTACAATGTCGTCTTTCACGCCTTGGCTTTACCTTGTGAGGCTTAACTATCATTGAAAACAGGGCCTAGAGAGAGATGGAAGAATTCAAAAGAATTAATTCCATGAATATAGCACAGGCAAATTCAAAAACTCAGTGTTTGAAGGATTCATCAGTCTTAATAATAATGAATAACAATAATTAATCTGAGAATTTTAAAGCTCTACCAACCAGGTATTTATTATTTCATTGTGAAAGGAAGCAAAAATGGTCAAAACAGTTGACAAAGTACAACGAAAAAAAAAAGGAGACAAATCGTTGAGGTTAACTACTAACAGAAACCATCCACATAAAATGCAATAGTTAATTATAATTAATATAATTAATGAATTAAGTGCTAAATACCTAATTATATACACTTATGCAGAGAGGAAAAGACAACATTAAGCTCTGTGATTAATATTATTTCATTATTTTGACAACAACCCCAGGCCCTGACTAAGGCTTTGTGAGTGGATTTTGTAGACAGAAACTGAAAGAATATGCAATATATATATATATATATACATATGCATATGTGTGTGTGTGTGTGTGTGTGTGTGTGTGTATCTTTGTAAGGACAACATGCAATAGTTGTAATTAAACATCCCTGTCATACAAGTGATGTTGTTAATTTCCAGCCTAAGTCTGGCAATGCAGAAACATTATCTTGCTTGGAAATAGGTGAGTGTTACCAACAGGAAGGGCATCCAGCCATAGAAAGTCTGCTGCAACATTTTCCACTTGAGCCATGCAAGCATTTAAATGATGATGACAACAACAACAACAATGACAACGACGACGATGATGTTGATGATGGTGATAATTTTTCATACCTATTCTTAGACAGCAGCGTACATCTAAATAGAGGTTCTCTTATCACTACTTTGGGAAATTTAGTGAAGTTTATGCTTTGCTGAGGAGATCTAATAATACTGAAATATGTTCAGAGCTGTCTTTCATATTTGGCCAAAATAATTAAAATGATATTACTCTCCAATACATAATTATTTATAAGTACTTAATTATCACTATATTAAAAGTGGCAGCACAAAAATAAAAACACATTCTAGTTAAGTGTGTGTTAGTATATTTAATGCATAGAGAATTAAAATGCTAACTAGAAATAATTATTCAATGGCTGGAATGGGAGACAACTTCAGACATTTCAGTCCTATAATGACCTTATCAGCAAAACATAGACTTCATCATACTTTACCTCCTAAGTAATTTTAGTTTTTATTAACCACCACTTATACGATCTTATACATTTACTTAGTGATTCTTTTATCATTTCTTTGATATATAGGGAGAAGTATTAAATATAGAGTATATAAGGACTAGTATACTTTCCTGCCTCATGGCAGTCATCAAGGTTCTGTCTGACATATATATATATATATCATCGTCATCATTGTTTAACATCCGTTTTCCATGCTGGTATGGGTTTGACAGTTTGACTGGGGACTGGAGAGCCAGATGGCTGCACCAGGCTCCAATCTGATCTGGCAGAGTTTCTACAGCTGGATGCCCTTCCTAATGCCAACCACTCCGAGAGTGTAGTGGGTGCTTTTACATGTCACCGGCACGAGGGCCAGTCATGCAGTACTGGCAACGGCCACACTCAAATGGTGCTTTTACGTATCACCTTCACAGGAGCCAGTCCAGCGGCACTGGCAACGCCCTCGCTCAAATGTTATTTTCCACGTACCACCGGCACAAGTGCCAGCATATATAATTATATGTATGTGTGTATGTATATATATATGCATGTGCATATACATATGTTTGTATAT
>NC_068983.1:21900939-21901988 GCF_001194135.2 Octopus bimaculoides
CATATATACGACGGGCTTCCCTCAGTTTCCGTCCACCAAATCCACCCACAAAGCTTTGGTCGGCCCGAGGCTATAGTAGAAGACACTTGCCCAAGGTGCCACGCAGTGGGACTGGACCCAGAACCATGTGGTTGGTAAGCAAGCCACCCACCACACAGCCACTCCTACGCCTACATATATATATGTTTACATACATATATGTGTGTGTGTGTGTGTGTGTGTGTATGTATGTATGTATGTATCTATGTGTGTGTGTCTTTTTGTTTGTGTTTGTTTCCCCATCACTGCTCGACAACCAGTATTGATGTGTTTACATCCCCTGTAACAGGAAGAAAGAGTGAGAGAAAGTTGTGGTGAAAGAGTACAGCAGGGTTCCCCACCATCCCCTGGCGGAGCCTCATGAAACTTTAGGTGTTTTCGCTCAATAAACACTCACAACACCCGGTCTGGGAATCGAAACCGCGATCCTACGACCACGAGTCCGCTGCCCTAACCACTGGGCCACTGCAACTCCACCCATGGTGTAGTACAATGGGAGTAAAGTGAAATGTTGTATCTGCAAAGCAAATTTCTTTAACACACAGTAATAATAACATGAGTATATTATTACTGATTTTGCTATATATATATATATGTCTACTCCACCCAAGTCAAAGAATTTCAAGAAGCCAAGAACTGGAAGAGATAATATGTAAAAGAATAATACCTGTCCATATGCAAATATAGTTCCATTATATCCGGCAAGGACACTAGAAAAAGACAAAATTGAAAAAAAAAATTTTTTAAGAGACAAGAATATTAATAAGTTGATAAATTTTAAACAAAGAGAAAATGGTAAGACATGGTAGAGAGATATGCTAAAGTATTTTCTGGGTGCTGAAGAGGAAGGGCTTTCTTTGTGCAGTTTTGGCTGTGCTGAGGATGTTAGACTGTTAATGTTGAAGATGGATATACACACACACACACACACAGATATATATATATACACACACACACGAAATAACCCACGCATATACACACACACATACACACACATATATATACACATA
>NC_068983.1:21902088-21903112 GCF_001194135.2 Octopus bimaculoides
ATATACACACACACACACACACACACACCATGTAACATATGTGTGTATGTATGTAGGTATGCATAGAGGCACTCACGCCTACACAGAGACGTATATATGTACGTTTGCAAAAAAAAGAAAAATGTATATATATACAATGTACATACATTCATGTATACATACATGCATAAGCCATGTGAAAGTTACATAATGAGAAAGCACAGTGAAAGAGAATAGTCAGATTCTGTGGGAGAAAACTTCATCAATCTATTAAATGCCAATCATGTGCATGTTTAGAAAAACTATGGAAGAGTAAAGTGACATAACAGACCAGCTTGTCATAGTGCAGAAAAATAGTGTAGGCAAGAATGAAAACACTCTTATGGCAGAGAACATCGATATGTTGCATAACTACATATTATATATAAGCTTTACACAGACAGTTACTTTTTAAAGCAATTTTTCCAAGACCACTGTGTACCCAACGTGGTGCAGACAGATAAGTGGATTGGTGATAGAAGGAACTGTTAGGATGTGTTGAACATTATTTAATTAAAAGAGTTATGTTGTCAGAACTAGAGAAGATTACCCTGTAGAACCTTGTTGCGGTATGACTTGGTTGCTAAAATTTGCCTGATTCTTTTTCCCTACTTGCAGTTTCTGGAATGAGTGATTTGGAAAGTGCAGCTGCAGCCTCAGTTGCTGCTATTGAAGGATTGTGAAAAAGTATACATACATCCTTAAAAGAAAACTTATAGAAGATTATTTCTAGTGTTAGAATTCTTTATAAAAGGAATATTCCAAGGTTGTATTGTTAAGAAATTCTCTTCACAATCATGTAGTTTCGGGTTCATTCTCATTGCTTGGTATTTTGGGTGGTCTCAAAGCAACGAAAATATTTTGGCAAATTAAATTTAAATGTTGAAGTGAATCTAAAGGTTTTTGTGTGTTTCTTAAATGGCTTATAAACACCTTTCACGCTGCAATTGCTTTCTTTCCATCACACGATCTGAGATCAGGGCGCTTGCTATGCAAGTACATCCCC
>NC_068983.1:21909021-21914582 GCF_001194135.2 Octopus bimaculoides
GACTGCGGCCATGCTGGAGCACCACCTTTAGTCGAGTAAATCGACCCCAGGACTTATTCTTTAGAAGCCTAGTACTTATTCTATCAGTCTCTTTTGCCGAACCGCTAAGTTACGGGGACATAAACACACCAGCATCGGTTGTCAAGCGATGTTGGGGGAGACAAACACAGACACACAAACACATACACACATACATATATATATATACATATATACGACGGGCTTCTTTCAGTTTCCGTCTACCAAATCCACTCACAAGGTTTGGTCGGCCCGAGGCTATAGTAGAAGACACTTGCCCAAGGTGCCACGCAGTGGGACTGAACCCGGGACCATGTGGTTGGTAAGCAAGCTACTTACCACACAGCCACTCCTATGTATATGTATATATATACACACAGATAGCTTGTTGCTTCCACACAGTTTCCATCAACCAAATTCACTCACGACGCATTAGCTGACCCAGAACTAGAGTAGAAGACACTTGCCAAAGATGTTGGACAGAAAGACTGAACCCAAAATCACATGGTTGCAAAGCGAGCTTCTTAACCACACAGCCATGCTTCGCACCTGTTATGTTAATGTGCACTCGACTAGAGATTTCTATTCATCATATCCTCCTCCTCATCATCATCATCATCATTTAACGTCCATTTTCCATGCTGGCATGGGTTGGATGGTCTGACTGGGGATTGGCAAGCCAGGAAGATGCACCAGGCTCCAGTCTGATCTAGCAAGGTTTCTACAGCTGGATGCCCTTCCTAATGCCAACCACTCTGAGAGTTTAGTGGGTTCTTTTTACATGCCACTGGCATGGGAGCCAGTAAGGCAGCACTGGCATTGACCACCTTCGGATGGTGCTTTTTACATACCACGAGCACAGGCTTATTGTATACAAATTTTTTTTCCCTGTCCTCAGTCATTATGTCTGGTCTTCTGTGTTAACATTTTACAGAGGGTCTTTGTTACAAGATCATTCCACCAGCATTCTTTAATATTATGGCTGAGAACGCTTTCCATATCATTGCAACTTCTTATATGTCAGGCTTCAGAACTATTCTTTCCACTAATTGCTTCGTGTAATGTTTTGGACTATACATCATTCTTCAAAAGCAGATAATACCAAAAGGGTATTTCCAGACAGCTGCTTATGATGTGGGTAACATCTTTGATGTTAATTCTACAGTCAGCATCAATTGTCCAAGCTGTATTTCTTTCCCTTTTGTACATGTGGTATTTTATCTTATTTCCTGTTGAAGGATTGTAAAAGATTTCTCTTCAAAGTGAGAACTAAAATAGCAGTTCTTGGTCCAAGACACGCTACTCTGGATATTAATATGAAGCTTTCATACACTCTAACCATACATAAATTTCTGTTGATATGCTCAAAACCGTCCCTCAGAAATTTTATGTATGTTCATATAAGTGAGAGAAGAGAGATTAAATAAGCCAGCAGGCAAAAGTTAAGAGATCCAATTAAAATGAATTTTATAACAAGTCTGTTTCTGTCAGTATTGAACCTTCTCCTCAGTAAATGTTTCATTTGTATTCTTAAACTTGATTTAACGTTTATACAAGTAGCTTCTCTACAAGAACTTGCTCTGCCTCATCCCAACCTCCACTTCTCTCATACTTTAATCCTTCGTCTATTCATCTATAAAACTGTTTCCTCACTTGGGGTTTGTAGCCTTGGAAGCTGTATGGCGACCTCAATAGAGTTGGTGGCATGAAAAAAGCACCCAGTACACACTGTAAAGTGGTTCGGCATTAGGAAAGGTATCCTATAGTCCTTGAGTCCATCAGACCCTGTCAAAACATCCAACCCTTGCCAGCATGGAAGATGGACATTAAATGATTATGGTGATGATGATGATGATGACAATGATGATGAATTTAACATTTGTGTGTGTGTGTGCATGCATGCACACTTGTGAGAGAAAGAGAAAGAGAAAGAGTGTGAGTATCTCTTGAAAAGATGTAATATTAGTAATACTATATTAGCTGTATCCCTTTTCCCTTTTTCTAGTTCCTAAGAAACATCTGTAAATAGGGACCAGTATAATTTTTATTGCCAATATTGACCAACTGATGCCAGCATGGATATCAAATGATGATGATGATGATATCTGCTATGAAATGAAAACAGACAACATATGAAAGAGCTGTTGGGAGTGAAGAGGTAGTAAGAGATGCAACCAGTGCGTAACTATGGCACCAGCTGCCTAATTAACCTAATCAACTAGTTGTTTTTCACAAATGAGTGGCTTGTACTTTTACACATTATTAACCTATCTTTCATGCTTAAATGACTGATGAGGGAGTCTCTATACAGCTCACATTCATTTGACATACTGGAAGTAGCAGCCAAATTTCTCTCAAATTATGCCCTCCCTACCATCATTATCACAAGCAACTAAAAAATAGGATATATTTGATACCTTAGTCCTAGATGTGTAAAGCTTGAGATAAATGGAACTATCTGATTAGAGATCTGCTCATTTTGAACTGACCTGGGGTTAAATAACACTGAGAATTAGTGGTCCTTTTTATTTTGCTTTTTGTTAAGGGTACATGTCTGTGGAGTACTTGGTCACTTGCACATTAACTTCAAGAGCAGGCTGTTCCAGTGATTGAATCAACTGGAACCTTCATCATCATAACCAAAAGAGTGCCAGTATAATATTTTTAATATGTTTAGTGTAGGATATAGGATAAAGTACATCTAAGTGCAAAGGGAAAATTTCATTAAGCTTCTTAGCATTTTGGGATTGCAGTTACATGACTGGGTGAAGGGAGATTCTGAATGCTAAGATGTGACAAAGAAAATTTGCAGTAAAGAAAATTTGCAGTAAAGAAAATCTATCTATATGTGGATGAATGACAGGCCACTTGTTTGGAAAATGTGAGTCACTTTTGGATGAAAGAGAAGCCACTTATGTGGGAAAAAGAGGCTACTGTGTGGAAAAGAGAGGTCACTGTGTATTGGAAAGTGCACCAACATATGTGGGAAAGAGACATCATTTGTGTGGGAAAGAGACATCGTTTGTTTGGGAAAGAGGCATCATTTGTGTGGGAAAGTGACATATTATATGTGGAAAAGAAACATCATTTGTGTGGGAAAGAGACATCATTTATGTGGGTGACATCGTTTGTGTGGGAAAGAACATCGTTTGTGTGGGAAAGAGACATCATTTATGTAGGGAAAGTGACATCATTTGTGTGGGTAAGTGACATCATTTGTGTGGGTAAGTGACATCGTTTGTGTGGGAAAGAGACATTGTTTGTGTGAGAAAGAGACATCATTTGTGTGGGAAGGAGATATCATTTGTGTGGGAAAGAGATATCATTTGTGTGAAAAAGCGACATCATTTGTGTGGGATGAGGGGACACTAGTTTAGATAAAAAGAACACTATGAGAAAGAGAGATCACGTGAGCAAGAAAAGAGAAATGACTTATGTGAGAGAGATAGGCCACTTATGTGGGAAAGAGAGGCCACTTGTGGAAGAAAGAGAGTCACATGTGAAAGAGAGGTTACTTGTGTGAGAAAGAGGGATTATTCTTGTGGAAAAGAGAGGCCATTTGTAAGGGGAGAAGAAGGCCAGTTAAGAGAAACCACTTTTGTGGGAAGGAGAGGTGACTTGTGTAAGAAAGTGAGACACTTGTGCAAGAAAGAGAAGTTACTTATGTGGAAGACAAGGTCTCTTATGTAGAAGACAAGGTCTCTTATGTGGAAGACAAGGTCTCTTAAGTGGAAAAAGAAACCATCTGTGAGGAAAAGATGCCATTTGTGTGGAAAGACTAGGCCGTTTATGTGTGAGAGAGAAAGAGGCCACTTGTTTGTGGAAGATCAGCCAATTTGACTGAAGAAGGCAAATCACTTGTGCACAAATGTGTGTGCGATAGCTTTTTGAGTGTGAAATATAGGTCATCCGCATTGAAAAAAGTTCACTTCTGTCTAAAATGAAGGGCACACACGTAAGACAATGAAATAATTTTGTGGGAAATATAGCCCACTTGCTTGTAAAAGAGAGGTCATTTGTCAGTGAAATAAAAGTGAACTGTATTTAAAAGCAAGGTTATCAGAATGTATAGGAAATGCTATTTCAGTGAGAAAACATTACTTTATGTGCATAAAAGAAAAGCATGTATATGATATGAAAAGTTAAGATCATGTGTCAATGTGAGACACCTGTTTGCAAAATAAAGGCATGCGCATGACAGAGAGGATTGTCAAGAATGAGTTACCTGTAATCAAAAGGTTTGTGTACATACACACCATCTCTCTCCTTCCCTCTATATATATATATGCGTGTGTGTGTATTTATGTGTGTGTATGTATGTGTGCTTCTGTGTATGGATACATATTTATAAATGCATGTGATAGTGATGTTGGTGGTGGTGAGGTCGTCATCGTTGTCGTCTTCGTCGTTGCCATTGTGGTGGTGGTGGTGGTGGTGGTGGTGGTCTGTAATCTCATGTGAATGCTTTATTAAGGAACGTGTAAAAAGAGACTTATGTCATGCAAAAGAGACGTTTCTTAAGTATAAAGGAGGAAGTCATTTTGTTTTTTTTCTTATGTTTGGTTTCCTACATGTGAATGTAGAAATGTTAAGAACAAAAATGAAACGAAACAATACAAAATGTGGGTGTCAAACACGAGGTTCAGCATTGTAAAGTTCTTTCAGAAATCGAGGGTGGAATATAAGAAGCAAAAATAAGAAAAGGAAAAAAAAACAAAGAGAAATAATGTTTAAAAAGAAAATAAAAGGTAACGAGACAAAAGAAGAAAATATATAGAATTGGGGGAAAATAAAAGTGGGCACTTTTCTAGTGTGGAAACAGCATTGATTTAGGAAACAGATGGGTGCAAACAACAGTTAGAGAGAAAAAAAATAAATGATAATAAAAAGAAAATGGAAAATGGAAGACCGAGCTGCACTGTTGTAGCCATAGTGATGTTGGTATTTGGTGTTGCTGGAGGAGAAGGGGAGAAGGGGGAGGAGGGGTGAGAGGGAAAAGAGAGGAGGAGGAGATGTGAGTGGTGGTGGTGGTGGTGGTGGTAGCAGAGGAGGAGGAGAAGAAGAAGAAGAAGAAGAAGAAGAAGAAGAAGAAGAAGAAAAGAAAGAAAGAAAGAAAGAAAGAAAGAAAGAAAGAAAGAAAGAAAGAAAGAAAGAAAGAAAGAAAGAAAGAAGCAAACAGAAAGAAAAAAAGAAAGAAAGCAGAAGTTAAACAACAAAGAACTGTAACTCATGACGAAGTCTGCAGAAGTCATTTGGAAACCTGAGGGGTTTTTTATATTTTTTATTTTATTATGCTATCTTGGAGAAAGAATATAAAAATAGTTCAATCATCATCATCAGCAGCAGCAGCAGCAGCAACAGTCTTTTGTTTTTGGTGTTGCTTTTATTTTTATCATTTATTTTTTTATTTTGGAAAACGAAAAAAATAATGGAATTTAAATAATAATAATAATAATAATAATGATAATAATAATAATAATGAATAAATAGTCTTAAACAAAAAAAAAAGAAGAAATCAATAAATCAATCACAGTGTTATTCTA
>NC_068983.1:21914866-21915882 GCF_001194135.2 Octopus bimaculoides
ACACTTTATATATACGTGTGTGTGTGTGTGTGTGTGTGTCAGTCCAGCCTAGCTTTACTAAGAACTGAATAAATAACAAGGAAATTTCATTTACAATCAAAAGAAATAAAAAATTTTTTTTTATATTTTGAAAGTAGTTTATTTAACAGAATAGTGTGTGTGTGTGTGTGTGTGTGTGTGTGTGTGTGTGTGTGTGTACATGTGTTTGCATACATACGTTTGCAGACATGCGTACACAGGCATATATGCATATGTAAGTATATATATATATACATATCTATATATATATATACACTCACACATAACTGCATAACATGTACGCATATACATATTTGTTCACATATACATGCATTTGTAAACACACACACGCAAATATAAAAGGAGTACTGTGTGAGCTAGAAAGGTATGAAATATAAATAAAAGTGAGAATATATGGGAAAGTTTAAAGGAAAAGGTGAAATGGACATGGAAAAACCCCTCATTAGCTACAGGGTATAGAATCAGTGCAGTTTTGACATGATTAATTCCACAGCACTACTCTTCTAAACATGCTGCTGGATAATAAACATCATTGCCATGATGGACATTATATGACTTAAAATATGAAGAACAACTAGTGATATGTAAACAAATAGATATTTTCACCTATAGACTCAACATGCACTCGGCACTGTGGGAAACTCTCTTCACATGACATGGCAAGGGAAAAAACAACAGTTATACAGTAAGTGCAGTGGAATAACATTGTATAATAATTGCATGCTTTTGTAGCATGATGACATTAATTGTATAAGCACCAACTAAACAAGATCAGGGCACAAATAAACACACACACATATATATGTGTATGTACAATAACACACATACACACAGATAGATAGATAAATAGATAGATAGATAGATAGATAGATAGATAGATAGATAGATACATTTCTTTTATTAGCCACACAGGGCTCAACGAAGATGGGACAAATACAATGTAGAGCTTTTCTTTTTGGGAGGGGGAAGGAAAAAAA
>NC_068983.1:21916468-21917210 GCF_001194135.2 Octopus bimaculoides
CTATAACAGTAAGTGACTCTCTTTTGCCTTTTTGTTTTCTTTTTTTTTTCATAGATAGATTGATAGATAAATAGGTAGATAGATAGATAGATATGTTTCTTTATTAGCCACACAGGGCTCAACAAAGATGGGACAAATACAATGTAGAGCTTTTCTTTTTGGGAGGGGGAAGGGAAAAAAGTAGGGGGGTGTCGATCAAAAGGGATCATAGGAAGGAAAAAAGGGGGGAGTTCAATCTAAAGGGATCAAGAAAAAAAAAAGATAGATAGATAGATAGATAGATAGATAGATAGATAGATAGATGGTGTCCATAAATTAATTTTACAATTTGAAACATTCAGTAAAAAATGAAAAATAAGGATAACTGAGCAGAGTTTATTGGAAATGATAGTTAAATAAATAAAGCTTTATTAGAAACATTAGAACACTTCCATGTGTTTTGATGTTTCTATTAAAAGTTGATTGATAGATCTCAATTATAATAGACAACATTTTAATGGATAAAATAAATTGTAAGATAATCTAAGAACACCCTGCATCACAAACCACAGCATGTGACAACATGTTACCCATAAACCAATAATAATATGAACAAAATATAATACAATACATAGATAAACAAATGGAATACTACATACGTTAACAAAATTTAATTAAACACAAAAAAAAAATACACACACACACATGAACAAATAAATAAATAAAAACAAATACAAACGAACACGTATTAACAGAGTATATA
>NC_068983.1:21917220-21918146 GCF_001194135.2 Octopus bimaculoides
TTAAGATTAATGTAATATAAAGCTGAAGCAAATTAACACCAAATATACAGTGCGTGTGTTTTTATTGGCTAAACTGGCAATATGACCATCCCCAAGTACAACAATATATATATATATATATATATATATATATTATAATTTAGGGTATCTAAGAGATACTACCATGCTTGAAATAGCAGTCAAACTTTGATTCTAAAACCATATTCAATGTTTATACAGCACCAGGAGAAAAGACAAAGAGACAAAATAAACTAGCAAAAAATTACTGGATAATTCCAGATCCTGAATTTCTCATTGCCAACCTTCACCGTACTGGTAGCATCCCTGTACAGAGCTTGTACAGCTCTCACCAACCACTCATCTATCCCTAGTTTCTGCATTGACCACCAGATAAGGGATCAGGGGACCCTGTCAAAGGCTTTCTCCAAGTAGTCTGGATGGGACTTTGCACCAGCCGCAGATTTGGTCTGTGGCACTCAGTAAGCTGTCCTGCAGGAATTCCCAGTTGCCTCTATGTCACAAGTCTGGGGTGGCTTATTCACAATTTTAAAAACAAAAAGTAGAAATATGGAGACTAATCAGCTCTAGTATTGCTAGAAATAAGACTCTTATTTCTATCAGGTCATCCCATAAGTTCTGTCCGATCTTACCTTTTTTAAAATTGAATGAAATTTAATTGTATTTTAGAATGTCTAATGGAATTAAAAATTATTTTTATGCATTTGTGTACATTTAAACTAATTAAATATTATCTTACAGAATAATAGAATTAAAATTTCTTTTATTAAAATCCTTTCTGACAAGGAAGTATCCAAAGAGCATTTGAGGCACATAATGCTTTATGAGTACAAAAAAAAAGGAAACTCTGCAGCCAAAGCAACTTGAAACAAACACTCAGTTTATGGTAAAGAATGCTTGAATGAAAG
>NC_068983.1:21918994-21919500 GCF_001194135.2 Octopus bimaculoides
GGTGGCGAAAAATGGATCTTCTATAGAAATGTTAAACATCATAAACAGTGGCTTGGTAAAAGGGAAAAAGCTCAACCACAACTGAGAATGGAAATTTATGGAGAAAAGGTTCTTCTCTCTATTTGGTGAGATTGCAAAGGAGTAATTCACTTTGAATAGTTGCTACCTTTTGCAACAATCAATACACAATTCTACTGTCAGCAATTAGAGTGCCTGAACCAAGCTTTGAAGAAAAAAAGACCCGCTTTAGTTGAATCTAAAAGGAGTGATGTTTCATCAGGACAATGTACGACACCACACTGCAAAGATCACATCACAGAAGATCGAAGAGCTTGGTTGGGAAAAAATTCCTCATCCACCTTATTCTCCCACCCTTGCTCCTTCAGATTACCATTTGTTTCGTAGTTTACAGAATCATTTGGGGGACATAACTTTCGCAAACCAGGAGGAGGTCAAAACTGACATTTCAGAGTTCTTCGCTTTGTAACTATACGGGTGACTAGGCT
>NC_068983.1:21920458-21926849 GCF_001194135.2 Octopus bimaculoides
ATATATATATATATATAAATGCAGAGAAAAGTTCAAAGAAAATCCTAGCTAGCATAGTGTAAATAAACCAATTTACCTGTCAACAACTGGTTGAGCAACATGCTTAAAGATAACATCTTGCTGGATGTCTTGGTTGAAGACATTTTGGAACCTGAAATAATTAAACAAGAAGAAATAAAAATTATGATAGAAGCAAGCCAGATAAGGCAAAAATCTCTAGTAGTTCTAAGATACGTAGGTTTTGAAAACTTTGCCAGAGGCGAGCTTCACATCGAACAAAAGCACATTTCTTTGATACGTGCATCAGCATTTATACATATTTATGGTACATGCATATATGTGTGTACTTACCTCTGTGTTTGTATGTGTATGTGTTATGTGTGCATGTTTCTGTAAGCGTGTGTATGTGTTGTTCGAAGCAACTTCCACGTAATTGTGTTGTTTACCATCAAAGTTTTCCCATGTACAGATTTAACTTTTTTATATTATGTTATTCAGAGTACATATGAAGGTGTTTATATCCTAGTAGCTAACATGTTCCTTTCCTGCCTGCTTCTATAGTCTCTTTTATTTATGGTGTAGTTTTCTTTCCTTGATGCACCGACTCAACCTACACGTTCTATCATAATTTCTTATACACTATTCACAATAGGCATAGGCATGGTCGTACGGTTAAGAGGTTTGCTCATCAGCCATGTGGTCCTAGTTCAATCCCGCTGTGTGGCATGTTGAGTAAATACCTTTTACTATAGCTCTAGGATGACCAAAGACCTGTGGGTGAATTTGGTTCTTGGAAATATAAAGAAGCCCATCATATTTACATGTGTGTGTGTGTGTTTGAAAAAAATTAATAGAAATGGTTTTTCTAAGGTGGTGAGCTGGCATTTCGTCTGCCATTACGTTCTGAGTTCAAATTCCGCCGAGGTTGACTTTGCCTTTCGTCCTTTCGAGGTTAATTAAATTAGTACCAGTTACACACTGGGGTTGATATAATCGACTTAATCCCTTTGTCTGTCCTTGTTTGTTCCCTCTGTGTGTAGCCCTTTGTGGGCAGTAAAGAAATAATAAATGACTTTTCTGATAATTTTTCCACTTTAATAATGAAAGTTTACAAAAGGTGACTCTGATAGGAGTTTCAAATATATAATTATGTACCAAGGACTTTCTGTTTCTCATTCTGTTGAAGAGCTTAGGTTCAAAACATAAAAGTCTTTCTCACCTTTCCGAGCGTGAAGCTAATACACCTGCTTGTTGTTCATACACTTCTGTTCATCTTTTGTTTTTCTGTAAATTTCAACTATATCATCATCATCATCATCATCATTTAACGTCCGTCCGCTTTCCATGCTAGCATGGGTTGGACGATTTGACTGGGGACTGGCGAACCAGATGGCTACACCAGACTCCAATCTGATCTGGCAGAGTTTTTACAGCTGGATGCCCTTCCGAACGCCAACCACTCGGAGAGTGTAGTGGGTGCTTTTTACGTGCCACCGGCACGAGGGCCGGTCCGGCGGTACTAGACACATATATGATGTAGAAAAGGGCATCTAGCCATAGAAGCCATGCCAAAACAGACAAATAGAACCTGGGCAGATCTTCAGCTGGCCAACTCCAGTCAAACCCTCCAATCCATGACAGCATGGAAGTCTCAGGAAAGCCTAATATAGGAAAGTTTAACCCTTCAGCATTCAGATTGTTCACATAGTTTTGAATCAATCATACATTTTCTCATATGTTTGAGATTTCACTGATATGATTGTTTCTATTTTACACTGACATTGTAGAGTAGGTGTGAAAGGCAGGATCTGACCAGTTTGAACATAAAACAGGGAGAATATTTTGGTCAGACATGGCCAGTTTAAAGGCAAAAGGGTGAAGAAACATTTAACTATTTTAGAGACCAACAACAGAATATAAATTATAAATGATTCTCACTTGAACTTATATAATTCTTTCTTGTTGTTTACAAATCCATCTGCAAACTCTTTAGGGATAACAAATTGGACGATTGAACTGCCATCAGCTTGATCATTTTCAATCTCAAAGAGCTGGGGGTAAGGAAAAAATAAATAAATAAGTTAATCAATAAATATGTAAATAAGAGGTATTACACACACATACAAAGGGGTGCTGAAAAGTTCTTGGTTTTGGGTAAAAGAAAATACAAGAGGAGCAATTATTTATGATTTTATTCTACATATTCCTCTCTCAGATTCACACACTTATTGCAGCAGTCCTTCATTTTTTCTAAGCCCTGTAAAAGAATTTGGATGGTTGGGCCTCTGGCCAGGCCCTTCACAATGCCCTTAAAGCCTGGAACTTTTCCGTACCCCTTCGTATATAATATAGTGAATTGAAAAACTTTGATTAACTAAGGTTATCTTTGTGAAGAGAAGACAGCAATTCCCTTTAGCACATATTTAAAATTTGAAACAAAACAACTAAGGGAGATAACTCTAATAATATCAACTAATCCAAATTTTTGGAAAATAATATACTCTTACTCTTTTACTTGTTTCAGTCATTTGACTGTGGCCATGCTGGAGCACTGCCTTTAGTCAAGCAAATCAACCCCAGGACTTATTCTTCGGATGCCTAGTACTTATTTTATCGGTCTCTTTTTGCCGAACCGCTAAGTTACAGGGACGTAAACACACCACCATCGGTTGTCAAGTGATGTTGGGGAGACAAACACAGACACACAAACATATACACACACATATATATATATATACATATATACGACGGGCTTCTTTCAGTTTCCGTCTATCAAATCCACTCACAAGGCTTTGGTCAGCCCGAGGCTATAGTAGAAGACACTTGCCCAAGGTGCCACGCAGTGGGAATGAACCCAGAACCATGTGGTTGGTAAGCAAGCTACTTACCACACAACCACTCCTGCGCCTATATGTATATTCCTATTATTAACAGCCAATCTTTTATTTGCCAAAGGATTATTAAATAAATAATTACACTCTTGAGACAAGTCCAAGGAATTGGGTAATTGTTTTGTAGTTTATTTACTAATCCTTTAGTATATAAAAAAACATTGGCTATCGATAATAGGAAAGTACCGAATAAAGTTCATGTGAAGTGGGATAGTATAGAGATGATAAGAGAAGGAAAGAAAGGTGTGTCGCATATATTTGAATATATAGTTAGCTAGTTCACATGAGTAGAAGCCATTATAGATGAGGTACAAAGAAGAGGTAGTGTTTTGAACTACTGGATGAAGTCTGTCACTGATTTAATATTTGTAAATCAATCAGATAGTTAGATGTAGATCTTGTCTTTAAAGTCAACTGGTGAATGCAACAGACATGTATTGATTTTCTTAGATCTCACCAGTGAATCATATTCAAAACCTAAATGGTTAGATGAAACAGTGATCAACATATATTGAAATAGAAAGAATGTAGTGTCACTGATTATGAATATCAACAACAAAGCTGAAGGAACATACATCAGTGTTCTGCATACTAAATACTCAGTCAATACACTTTCATGTAAGCTGCACGTTCAGCTGAAAAAGCTGCAAAGTAAACAAACAAAATAAATGTGTTTGAGACCGTCTTTCAGTGTTGTGATCTTACCAACAACCTATCTACATCAGATTCCATTTTTAGAAAATGGTAGTGAATTAGCACAGGGGTTTTCAAACTTTTTGACTTGCGGACCCCTTTATATTTCAGGCTTTACCTTAGGGACCCCCTTATAAATGCTTATGAAATTTATACATAAATATTTGCTTGAAATAACAATATATTTTTACATTTATTTATTTCACAGTATTTAATTAATAGGTTTATTGTCAATTAAAAGATTTTGATTAAAAAATATATATAAAATCAAATTGCCCACAAAAAGTATTTGCTGTCCACGGACCCCCTGTGGTCCGGGGACCACAGTTTGAAAACGCCTGAATTAGCAGAGTCATGAGAGTCTAGGAATATGAATGCCTTGCAGTATTTGTTCTAGTTCTCTGTATTCCGAATTCAAATTCTTCCAAGGTCAGCTTTGGCTTTCACCTTTCATGGTTCAATAAAATAAAATGGCTGTTCATGATATTGAAATAGGTGAAGTATTTAGCACAAGATCTGGAGATAAGATGGTGTAGAGATGACAGGCTTCTGGTGTGTCAGGTAGATATAAATGGAGGTGGTATGTAGTTAGCTAGTACAGAAGAACAGAGGCTATTACAGTAGTGGCAGAAGATGGACAAAGAGAAGATAGTGCCTTGAGATAGTGGACGAAGCTCATCTATGATTGAATCTTTGTTAATCAATCAAATAGCCTTCTTTTGAATACACATGTGCAACAGAAACACCTCAGGGGTTCAAGCACTTCTCACGTGTGGATTTCATTGAAACTTGGAAGAATCATCATTTAATGTCCATTGTCCAAGCTGGCATGGGTTGGACGGTTTGACCAGGGCTGCTAAGTAGGAAGGCTGCACCAGACTCCAGTCTGATTTGGCATGGTTTTCTATGACTGGATGCCCTTCCTAACACCAACCACTCTGGGTGCTTTTACGCCTCCACCGGCATGAGTACCATTTGTGTGACATCAACATCTGCCATGACTGTGATTTAGCTTGGCTTGATGAGTCTTCTTCTGAAGCATGACGTAATGCTAAAGGGCTTAGTCATTGCTTCCCTGAGGCCCAACACTCGAAAGGAATTCAGCTGCTGTGCCTCCATGAGGTCCAACACTCTAAAGGAACATCGACCACTTTGTCACCATGAGGCCCAATGCTCATACAGTGCTCTTTACATGCCACCAGCATGGGTGCCAGTTACATGACACCAACATCAGCCATGACTACAATTTCACTTGGCTTGATGGATCTTCTCAAGCACAGCATATTACCAAAGGTCTCAGTCACTAGTTACTGCCTCTGTGAGACTCAAAGTTCAAAGACCAGCTTCACCACTTCGTCCCATGTCTTCCTGGGTCTATCTCTACCACAGGTATCTTCCAGTTAGAGATCAGTACTTCTTTACACAGATGTCTTTGTCCATACGCATCACATGACCATACCAGTGCAGTCGTCTCTCTTGCACACCACATCTGATACCTCTTATGCCTAACTTTTCTCTCAAGATGCTTACACTCTGTCAAACATGCACACTGACATTGTACATCCAGTGAAGCATACTGGCTTCATTTCTTTCAGAGGCTGGCGAGAGATGAGAGAGGAAGATATTTTAAAACCAGTGACATAACCCAAATGCTTGCAACCAGCTTAACTCTGCACCCAAGGATGAAATGGCAATATTAAACCATTCATCAAATTATGTGGAATTTTCACACCAAAATTTAAAGTGAAAAAAATGGTAAATTTTTTCAAATCACATTTTTACCAAAAAGATAGGTGGATATAGACACCAAGACGACTCTGGAGGACAAAAAATTTCATATGAAATACAGCTGGATTTACAAAGACAGCAACAATGTTTGAAAGCTTATACTATGTTTATATTATATACTACTTCAGCTTGTCTGTTGGAAAATACGGCAATATTGTCTTTTCCACACTACATAATTATTTCTAATTGCTCTGTGCATTAAATATATTAATACTAATTTAACTATTACTTTTCATGCAGATGGCATCTCTGAGTCATTTACTTTACTTAGTAGGTGCTGATATTACATAGGAAAACAGTTTGCGCACACATACACACACACACACACACACACACACCATATAAAGAAATCAAAAACTGTACATAAATACATCAACACTAAATGCTAAATTTATTAAAACTGTCTCTGTTTATCATCACCAAATGAATTCTTCATCACCCAACATTTCCAAAATAACATAAAAGATATGAAAAATTAAAATTCATTTTAGTATATGAAAATAATAATTACTGTACAATTATGATAATGTTAATTTGTTTGTTTACCATACAACCAACAAAGACAGCTATACAATAAAATGTATTAAGTGCAATAGAACACCTTAAACAAATACACGCACACACATGAATATACATACAAATATAAACATACAAACATAAACATACAAACATATATATACACACATATACATATATATACATATATATGCATATGTATACATACACATATATATATGTATATACATACATATATAGATACATATACATGCATATATATGTACATACATATATATATACATACATACATATACAAACATATATATGTACATACATATATATATATACATACATACATATACATACATATATATAGATGTACATATAGATATATATATACATACATACATATACATACATATATATATACATATATATATATATATACATACATACATATACATATATACATATAGATACATACATATACATACATATATATATATATATACATACATACA
>NC_068983.1:21931464-21941811 GCF_001194135.2 Octopus bimaculoides
TATATATATATATATATATATATATATATATATATATATATATATATATATATATGCCTACATATATATATATATAAACATACATGTTTACATATACATATATAAATATACAGACATACATACACATTAATATACATGTATATATACATACATATATATATATATACATATACACATATATATATACATATACACATACATATATACATACATACACATATATATACATATGCATACACATATATATACATATACATACACATATATATATACATATATATACATACATATACATAAATAACATATATATACATACGTACATACATATCGAAAGCGAGAGATAACATAGAAATTAAAACAAACTTTTAAATGAACGAATGAAAACAATAGACAGTCTACTTGTTATCTTTTCCAAAATATACACAAACAGTTTGATTAAAACCTCGGGTGTCGAAAAGTAATGTTATCGAAACAATTACAAAGAAATCAGCTGTATGAAGAGCGAGGACATGGTGAATGGTAAACAAACATTCCTGAAGCGAAAGGGCAAAAAATAAACAAACACACACACACATATATATATATATGTGTATGTGTGTGTATGTGTGTGTGTGTGTGTGTGTGTATATATATATATATATATATATATATATAGAGAGAGAGAGAGAGAGAGAGAGAGAGAGAGAGAGATTACGTATTGTATGTATGTATGTTAATAAATAAATTTGTGTGTATATTCATGAACATTTACCCCAGTTCGATATTTCGTCGGTTTCAGTCGAGCATAAATTCTAATAGTTTCCTTCACCATAATTTTTTGCAACCTGATATCCTTTCTTTCACTATTGTTTTTCTTATTTATACCCGGTTCAAAAAGAAATTTTCAAATATTACGAAGACATGAATGCGTGTTACTTTTTTCGTGTAGTTTGTTTACAAGCTACACCGCGACCGTTACCCAGGAGTTGGGTTAACACCGGTTGAATGGGAAGTTAACTCTTGCTTGATTGTTTCAGGCTTTACACGTAATTTGATTTTAGTCGATTGTGTGTTTATTGAATGATGTTTGTTGATTTCTTATATATTTATTTCACTCTGTTTGTTTAAGGCTATTTTTACCTTTGTTTATACACAGACGGAAAATAAAATCGCTGTATTCTGAAGAGAAAAAAATTACTTGATTATGAGTGTTGTATAATGTTTAGCGGCATTTCTTCCGATTTAATGTCCTCAGTTCAAATCTTGCTATGGTCGAACTTGTTTTTCATCCTTTCCAAGTTGATAAAATAAAGGGTAAATTTTAGATACGCACAATATAAATGTTAACATATTAATTCACATATTACCAACTTGTAAATTTATATTTAATAACGAACCTTGTAATCCACACTCTCGAAAATGTATTTCTGTAAAAAGCCTGGTGCAGCCATCTGGCTCACCAGTCCCCAGTCAAACCGTCCAACCCATGCCAGCATGGAAAGCGGACGTTAAACGATGATGATGATGATGATGATGATGATGATGATGATGATGATGATGATGATGGCTGGGAGGTAACAGTTTACACAAAGTAGCCTTCTGCTTCCACCACGGTGTCTCAAGATGGCTCCAGAACCTGGCACATGTGTTCCTCACTGTGTCCTTGAGAAGCTCTTGGCCACGACCTTGGCTTTGATGTTGCAGGCAGAGTAGTTGGTGTATTTCTTAACTATGTCCCACACAGATTAATCCATGGGACTACAGTTGGGGGGAGTTACAAGGCCAGAAATTGAGGCAGGTGAAGTCATAGAAATTCTCTGACATCCACTTCTGACTTGTTCCAGAGGTATTGGCAAAGAACTGAATCTTGCTGTCATATGCTTGTCCTTCCAGCAGCAACCCACATAGGCATCTGAAATGAGCCTAAGGCCCTGTTCAATGATGTGAGGAAGAATTCTGGCATGTGGATCTAGTCAGAACACATGCTGTGACCTTTCTGCTGGATGTAGCTTCATAGTCTCCATTGCAACTATCCATGTCATGTCTCACAAAGCAGCTTAGCAGTTCCAGGAAGCAAATATTACCATTTCTATCAGAACACGAGCCAACATAATCTATGCGTGAGTCGCAGATTGTATTATAGTCTCCTTGCACAACTAAAGCATGTGATGTACCGAGAAACTTCTCCAGGTTTCGAAAATACTCACTTTGCCCAGTTGGCGTGGGTGCATAAATTGCAACCAGTCTGATAATCTTACCACGGCTGAACGTCAAGTCCATAATGACCAGCCTACCTTCTGGATCTGCAAAAATTAACCTTTTCTCAGAAACCCAATTTCTTTTTAACAGGACAACCCGGAGAGAAAAAGCTCTCGTAGCCATCAACAGCAGAAGCAGATCTCTTGGTCCCCTTAACCGGGTTTCTGTAGCAACAATGACATCCAAATTACATGACCTGATGTCATTAAGGAAGCTACCTTACTTCCAGCTTGACCCCAAGCCATGTACATTTATACAACCAACATGAATGCTAGACATACTTACCCCTGTTATCAGTGGTTCGAAGCGTCTTCATTCCCATTATCTTTTTCTTTTTCTTGGGCTCGTGGGGTATTTTGCCATAGGCCCTCGAAAATGTGAGGAGAATAGTCCAACCTTCGAGGACCTACGTCGTGAAAGAATTCTGATTTAATGCGACCATAATCCTTCTGGCCTATCTTATATAATAAAAAGTCTTTTGTTGAAAAATCTTCAACTTGTTTGTCTGACCCAGCAACTGCCAAACAGTTGGTAAGTCTGTTGCTTCCTACCTTAATGGCTATGTAGTTCTGTTCTCTTTTTTCCACTCCTTTCTTTCTCATTTTCATTTTGGGAGGGGCGGTCTTTCTTCTTTTTTTTTAAACTGTCGACCACCCCTCTTCCTTGTTGCTTTCATCACTGGGCATTGGTGTTGTTGTTTCTGTTATTCTTTTCTCTTTTTCTTCCTGTGCTTCCTTTCCTGCTTGGCATTCCACTCTTATGTGCCGTTTAAGTCCGTACTGGAAGCACCTAGGCTTCCTGCCTTCAACGAAGACAGTTAGTTTTTCCTTGCCAATGCTTATGGTTTCCGCTGTTTCTTCTAGCATGGTGACGTCCACCTGAACTATCATGTTCAAACTTTGTCCCTTCCAATTTTCTTTCTCGGCGACCATTGCCTGGAGTATTGTTATCTTTTCCCCCAGGTCCCACATGATTGCTGCCACAAGCCAGGTGGCATCTACTTCAGGAGGTATATTATATATTTTGATTTTGGATGTTCTTCTTCCCATATAAGTGGGAAGAAGTACCACCTCCTCCGTCTTTAGCATTTCAGAAGTGTCGCCTGGCTATCTCTTCTGATTTGAATCAAACTTCAACAGTTCCAAATTGTTTTCCACAGTTTATATACGTAATGTCAGACCATATTGGTCTTAGACATTCTTCTATTTTATCTTCCTCTATTTTAAAGATTCTTTTTTTTTTACAGGGACACAAACAAACCAAAACTGGTTATCAAGTGGCAGTGGTGGTGGGACACAAACGCACATACACACACACACACACACGCATACACACACACACACACACACACACACACACACACACATGTTTGTGTGTTTATGATGGCTTCCACACAGTTTCTGTCTACCAAATTCACTTAAGAGGCTTTGGTCAGCCCAAAGCTATAGTAGATGACACCTACCTAGGATGCTGTACAGTGGAACTGAACCCAAAATTACATAGCTGCAAAACAAGCTTTGGCAAGTATCATACAGTGAGGAAATAGCAGGGCAAGTGAGCAAAGGCTATGATTTAGTCAAGGCCATAAAATGCTATTCATACTGACAATACCTTTGGGAAAGGCACAAACACAGCAATACTTCTCATTCTATAAATCTCGCCTCTCTGCTTAGTCAAACAATATACATTCACTGAATTGAAAAAGCGGAAACAGAGTTTTCAAAAGTGGGAATTTAAAACAATTAATTTTATAAGTCTTGAGGTTTGTTTTCATAAAAGAAAATATATCAAAACAATATCAATTATAACAAGCACATACACAAAAACAAACACATACTCTCTCTCCTTCTCTCTCTCTTTCTCTCTCTTTCTCTCTCCTTCTCTCTCTCTTTCTCTCTCTCTCTCTCTCTCTCATTCTCTTTCTTTATCTCATTATTTATGTATGTAACTATCTATCTCTTTATCTATCTATCTATCTATCTATCCCTCCATTTGTCCATCCATCCATTTAACCACCCATCCTTCCATCCATGCATCTATCTATCTATCTATCTATCTATCTATCTATCTATCTATCTATCTCTCCATCTTTCCCTGTCTCATTATCTTCCTTTCTCCTCTCGCCTCTCCCCGAATTTCTCAAACTTTCAAAATCAGTTTCCTTATGTCTTCAAGGGGATATCAGAAATATCTGGAAAATAATTACAATTTTTAAGATGCTATAATAATTAAATTCATATATTGTTAATGAAAAGTAAATTATTCTCATATTTACATTATTTTAAAGTGAAACAAATACTTGCATAAACGAAAAGAGAAATTTACTTAAAAAAATATATAAATCATGTCCCCTTATGAGTATTTTGTACAGCAGAACATTTTGCTTTGTTTAAAAAATGCAAACATGAATTCCCTGTTTAATCATAGGTCAACCAACAATAAATTTACATTGAATTACATTCATATTTCAAATTTAATTTTTAACAATTTAATAGAAAGTAATTATTTCTTGAACATGTATTTAGAAACAAATGAGCTATATTGATCTTGTAGCAGAAATCATTAATAAGAGTCAGTGAAGTTACGAGGAAACTTTCAATTAAAACAAAAGGTGAAAAGACAAGGTACCATAAAAAAAAATATAAGAAATTGTGTGATAAAGTTTTGTTGATGTTGTTGTTGTTGTCATTGCCATTGCTGCTGCTGCTGCTGGTGCAGCTGTTAATGTTGATGTTGTTGATGTTTATCTTTTGATTACTCTTGACTGAGCAGACCTGTGACCAAAGGCATTTCAATTTGATTTCAATTCTCTTCAATTCATTTATTGACATTGTCATTAAAACACCAGAAGAAATGCAGTACTTATTTTGATTATTTGCATTTTGAGTTCAAACTCTGCATAGGTCAAGTTCACATCCTTTTATCCTTCCAAGCATGAGAAATACAATTCCAGTCTAAAAGAGTGAACTGAGGGAATCGTTAGAGCGTCGGACAGAATGCTTTGTGATATTTATTCCAGTTCTTTGTATCCTAAGTTAAAATTCCTCCACTACTTGGTCCTTCAGTGCTTTAGTTGAGTTCATTCTGTTGCAGGCGTTTGGAACTGGTCTCCTGTTTGATCACAATTTCCTCCTGCTCTCCACTAGTCTCAGCATCCCTGTAAAGAATCATGGGTAATGATTCCACAAAATTGTGATTTATAATAATGTATCTACTTGTTCTTACTATGTTCTGGAAGATTCAAATGTGAATGTGAATATCTGCTTGCATTTGGTTTTTGCTACTGGTGAATGACTCCTCCCTTTAGCTGATGTCTGTTCACAACATATATGGGCACTATCATGCTATTAGCTATCAAAAGTGAAAGTGCTCACTGCTAGTGAAGTATCTGTCTGTCTGCCTGTCTGCCTGTTGCTGGCCTGTGGATTCTTTGGCTACTGACTGCTAATACCATGACTGGCCGGAGCGAGCTATATGTCTGTCTGTCTCTCTCTCTCTCTCTCTCTCTATCTATCTATCTATTACTCGAAAGTTCGCGCGTCCGCGCTAGCTAGTCGTGAGTGGTCGATCCTATTATTTTTAAACTTCAAACTTCATTTGTTTTCTATTTTGATAAATTCTCTCTGTTGAAAATTATATTTTTATATTTTAAATAATTTGCAATTTCAGGAAATATGTTTTTATATTAAATTTGTGTTTTCTACTCACGACTAGCTAGCGCGGACACGCGAACTTTCGAGTAATAGATAGATAGATAGAGAGAGAGACAGACAGACAGACATATAGCTCGCTCCGGCCAGTCATGGTATTAGCTGTCAGTAGCCAAAGAATCGACAGGCCAGCAACAGGCAGACAGGCAGACAGACAGATACTTCACTAGCAGTCAATGAGCACTTTCACTTCTGACAGCTAATAGCATGATAGTGCCCATATATGATTCACCAGTGGAAGGGGACTTTGAGTCAATGTCAGGTTTTGACCTCATTTTCTGAATGGAGTTGGTAGATGGAAACTGAGAGAAGCCCATTGTGTAAATATGAATATATGTGTTTGTGTATATGAGTGTGTGTGTGTGTGTGTGCATCTGTTTGTCTCTCTGTCTGTCTGTCTGTGTTTGTCCCACATCACTGTTTGACAAGTGTTGGTGTGTTTACATCCCTGTAACTTAGCAGTTTGACAAAAGAAACCAATAGAATAAGTACCAGGCTTTAAAAAAAATGACAAGTATCCAGATCAATTCATTCAAACTAAAAATTCATAAAGGCTGTGCTCCAGTATGGCCACAGTCTTATGAGTGAAACAAGTAAAAAGATACCAGCATGGAAAACAGACATAAAACGATGACAATGATGATAACAACAAGAACAACAACAACAACAACAACAATAGCAATGTTGGTAGCGAAGATGATGATGATGCTGATGATGGATGAATTCTATATCAAATAGAAACTCACATTTAACAAACAATTTTTTAATGTTAGTAAATACAATTATGTTTTCTTATCAGAGCACTGTTTTATAACATACTAGCTTAAAAGCTGCACTCCATGTGGACTTCTAAGCTAGCTCCTGCAGAGGGATAATTGGGCCTGTGGTTCAAAACTAAAGAGAGCTAAATAGCATGACTGAAAGATGTCTATAATGACTATATGCCCTGGTGGTGTTTGATCAGAGGCTAAGGACACATGAGAATTAATTCTGTGATGCAATCATTCTATTGTTCCAGTCCCAAGTTGAATTCCAACTGTTGGCCAGTTTGTCCCAAAGTTCTTATCACAATGTAAAATTAACGAAGCGAATGTCATTTATCTCCCCCTTGATCTCTGATGTCATCCTACAAACACCAACCAAGATGGCGTGAATCAGCCAAGCTTTACCTGCTAGATGTAGCAACTCAAATACTTTTAAACAGATCCCAATACTGGATATTCAAGAACCAAATGTAGGGCAGATTTTCGATCCTGGGATCATTCTGATTCCAAAAAGGTGTAACATGTCTACATAGAGCAAATGTAGACTGAGATACAGGGGTCCCAGACAGACAGACAGAATTTCGCTTTTATTATAATAGATTGTAAAATATATCAAGTTTAGAGCGGCGAGCTGGCAGAATCTTAACCACACTAGGCAAAATGCTTAACAGCATTTCATCCATCTTTACATTCTGACTTCAGATTCTGCTGAGGTAAACTTTGCCTTTTATCCTTTCAGGGTCGATCAATAAAATAAGTACCAGTCAAGTACTGAAGTCGATATAATCAACTTGCCCTTTCCTACAAAATTACTGGCCTTGTGTGAAAATTTGAAATCAATATATACTAAGTTTATATCCATCTCAGTTTATAACTAATGTTTTAAGCTTGACATATAACCAATACCAAATGATGTTAATATGTGAATATTGTTATAAAGGAAAAATTGTTATTCTAACTGGTATCTCTGTTTCGCTTTCTACTCAGCAAATAACTATCCCCAATGATTTTATACATAATTTAGTTATCCTTGTATTCACCGATAATATTTCTAAATTAGACAGCCAATAATATATAGAATATAATTCAATAGAATCCAGAACAAGTTCATGGGAATAGTAACTACCAAGATATCTTTTATATCAATGTCATTTTCTTATGCGAGTTAATATAAGGCAATATCAACCACCTAGACATAAATATCTATTATTGCATCATCTGCATTTTCTTATAATACTTAATATACTTAATCCATCCATCACGTGGTTTATAGGGATATCAACTACATCATTATCATCATCATCATCGCTGTTATCATCATCATCATCATCATCATCATCATCATTCTCCTCATCATAATCTTTATCATCACTTTTCATTCACTTTTCCATGCCAGCATGAGTTGAATGGGTTTCTATGAGCAGACAATGTTTTAGAAGTAGATCCTCTTCCTGTTGCACTCTTACAACATGTAGACACATAGTGTGTATATTCTGTTACAAATATAGGTTACACGTGGTAGAGAATATCAACTGCATAGCCAAATACCATAAATCCTCAAATATAGTCCACCCTTGAGTATAATATGCAAGGGACTTTTAGGGGGCTATACCTCTAAAAAACCTAAACCTCGTGTATAATATGCACCCCTTCTCTAACTTGAGTCAATAATGTCTATATAACGTCCTTGGTTTGTTAACGTATATATGGTAACGTCCTTTATTATTATTGTGTATATAACATAATGCAAACGTGTAGCTTTTTTGTGCACTTTGTTTGCAGAAAATAAAGATATAACAGTAATAACGTCAGTGAAAAATAAATATTAAGTAAATTGCCTTTACATATTTATCCCTTAGAAAATTTTGCTTAGAAAATATTTCTCATTTTTAACCTCGTATATAATACACACTAGAAATTTTGACCTTTAAATTTTGGGGAAAAAGTGCGGATTATACTCAAGGATTTACAGTATTTAGTATGACCAGTTCATTTCCTCATAATATCTGATGCACTTAATTCAGTGCCTGGTTTACCTAGAACAAATATTTATTACATACTCTATATTTTCTCATAATGATTGGCAGATCTACTTTTTTGCTTGGTTTAACTTGACTCATTATTTATCACAGCCAGACGAAATGCTTAGCAGTATTTCATGTGTTGCTATGTTCTGAGTTCAAATTCCGCCGAGGTTGACTTTGCTTTTCATCCTTTCAGGGTCGATAAATTAAGTACCTGTCAATGTGATCGATTGTCCCCCTCCCCACAAAAAGCCAGGCCTTGTGCCTATAGTAGAAAGGATTATTTATTACAACCACTACATTTTCTTAGTGTAATTTATAGACTAAATATGTCACTGTTTAACTCTTTTGCTACCAACCATCTTGATTTCATGATACAAACTTCCTGTTTAAAATTATCTTATCTAAAACCTTCCATCAAAATTTCATGCTAATTCATATTCCAAACACCTGCTTATTAATGTCAAAAGTATTTAACAATATTCGTTATTATTTTCAGAATTAACTGAAACAAATGCAATGAATTTGATCAGAAATATGGTAACTAAAGGATTAGCAAAACCTCTTTGACCCATGGGTGCTTTCAACAAAATCCACTCAGTTGCAACATTGGAGCCATGTGTCTGACTTAAAATAATTCCTCCTTTCCTTCCACAAAGGAAGAACCTAAACACATACCTCAAGCCATTTTGTCCAATGCTCTAATGATCCTATTAATCCACTATCCTTATATAATGATAAATAATGAGCATATGCATCTCATCTAATTACTGCTGTATTTAAGCCTAAAGGGTAACATGTATTTTTTAATCTATGCATTGACATAAAACTTTAAGCCTTTGAATCATTGTAGCTTCTTCGTTAATAAAAATATTCTTTTCTACTCTAGGCACAAGGTCTAAAATTTTGGGGGAGGGGGCAGTCGATTAGATCGACCCCAGTACACAACTGGTACTTAATTTATTGACTCCAAAAGGATGAAAGGCAGAGTCGACTTTAGCGGAATTCAAACTCACGATATTTCGCATGGCATGACAACAGTTCTGCTAGGTCACTGCCTAAATTAATAAAACTGTTAATACTCTAATGTATGTATTGAGTTCTGTTTCTCTCATTTATAAAGCCACAGTTATTATTGGTTAGTCATCGTCATTATCATCATCGTTTAACGTCCGCTTTCCATGCTAGCATGGGTTGGACGATTTGACTGAGGATTGGTGAACCAGATGGCTGCACCAGGCTCCAATCTGATTTGGTAGAGTTTCTACAGCTGGATGCCCTTCCTAACACCAACCACTCCAAGAGTGTAGTGGGTGCTTTTACATGCCACCGGCACGAGGGCCAGTCAGGCGGTACTGGCAATGGCCACGTGCAAGTGGTGTTTTTTACGTGCCACCTACACAGGAGCCAGTCCAGCTGCACTGGCAATGACCTCGCTCGAATGTTTTTTCACATGCCACCGGCACAAGTGCCAGGAAGGCGATGCTAGGCAGTGAGCTGGTAGAATTGTTAGCACACCAGGTAGAATGCTCAGTGGCATCTCATTCATCTTTACATTCTGAGTTCAAATTCTGATCGGGTCGACTTTGCCTTTTATCCTTTTGTTGGTGG
>NC_068983.1:21941821-21943880 GCF_001194135.2 Octopus bimaculoides
GTCATTAAGATAAGTATTTGCTGAACTCTGGTGTCAATATAATCAACTTACTACTTCCCCTGAAATTTCTGGCCTTGTGCCAAAATTCCAAACCAATATCATGTATTAAATTCCTATTTGTACATAGCCTAGTAGTTAAAATATTGAGCCTACAATCATAGGGTTCTGGATTTGGTCTTGGGCTGGGCAGTGCATTTTGTCCCTGAGCAAGGCACAGCAATGGTCATAAAGAAAGACCTTTCTTCCTCTGACTAAACCTTAAAAATGATATTACAACATATTGTAATAAATAACATGCATATACATCTGTTCTTATACTTGCTATACCTAAGCCTAAAGTTTAACTCATAACCAAGTCTAAATGATATAAAACTAATATAAAACCAAGTCTAAATAATATAAAACTAATTATTTTCTATTTCTCTGTTAATTGTTTCAATTTGTTGTTTAAGGAGAAAATTTGAAATTCCTATTACTGATTACATTAAGAATAATTTGGTCAGTAGAAAAATCAATATCTGAAAAATCTACACCTGTTTTTCTCAAGTCAACAAAATATTTATCTTTTAACAAATTAACCAATCTACTTCCTTCTGTTCTTTGTTTTTTAACCTCAGAAATAGATTTGAATGGAGAGAACATATACTATTTCTTTTTATGTAATATAGATGCAGGGATAGCTTTGCAGCTGAGAAGTTTGCTTCATGACCATGTCGTCACAAGTTCAGTCCCACTTCATGGCACCTTGTGCAAGTGTCTTCTACTATAGCCCTGAGATGATCGAAGCCTTGTAAGTGGACTTGGTAGACAGAAACTGAAAGAAAGGTGGTGAGCTGGCAGAAATGTTAGCACGCCGGGTGAAATGCTTAGTGGTATTTTGTCTGACGTTACGTTCTGAGTTCAAATTCTGCCAAGGTCAACTTTGCCTTTCATCCTTTCGGGGTCGATAAATTAAGTACCACTTATGCACTGGGGTCGATGTAATCGACTTTAATCCCTTTGTCTGTCCTTGTTTGTCCCCTCTATGTTTAGCCCCTTGTGGGCAATACAGAAATAAGAAACTGAAAGAAACTTATTATATAAGTATACATACATGTATACCAAGTTTTCCAGTCTTTGTTTTAATATATACTTACTCTTCAAAGGGATTAAGTCGGTTACATTGACCCCAGTGCGTAACTGGTACTTAATTTATCGACCCTGAAAGGATGAAAGGCAAAGTTGACCTCGGCAGAATTTGAACTCAGAATGTAACAGCAGACGAAATACCGCTAAGCATTTTGCCCGGCGTGCTAACGTTTCTGCCAGCTCACCACCCTATGCGAGCAAAGAATTCTGCCAAAGTCTTACTCCATGTCAACCAATGTCATGTACAGCAGTTTCTTTTTTGCTTCCAGTTGCTTTGTGAATGTGTGTACGTGGTCTGATCAATAAGTATCCGGACTGTTGCCATCGTAACAAAGCTATAAAGCATGCAGAATAAATAGCTCTGATCGACTTTTTGGGGTTTTTATTAATTATTTCTTGGACTTTTTGTTCAAAGTTGCATTCCAATGGCATTAGGACTCCGTACATCCATGTTTGCACTCAGCTGCTGAGGAGATCCAAGAGTTGATCATTCCACGATAGTGAGCTGACTGCCTCCACCTACATACACATATATAATACATGCATGCATGCATACGCATGCGCATGCACACACACACATACATATACACACTCGCATGTGCATGTGTTTACACACAACATTAGGTGAGAGACTTGAAATGCTGCCAGCTTTAATATCGAACACCGCCTGGACACGAGGAGGTATGGACTGGCTTTATAGGAGTTCATTCTAATTACATCTTCTCATGTGTAGTGACATTAATTGCCGGTGATGATGATGAAGATGATAATAAGGAGGAGGAGGAGGAGGAGGAAGATAATGATGGTGATGATGATGATGGTGATGATGATGATGATGGTGATGATGATGATGGTGATGGTGGTGAAGCTGATGATAATGGTGGTGGTGGTGGTGGTGATGTTCGTGCAGTTGATGTTGTTGTTGTTGTTG
>NC_068983.1:21944208-21946150 GCF_001194135.2 Octopus bimaculoides
GTGGTGGTGGTGGTGGTGGTGATGATGATGATGTTCGTGCGGCTGTTGTTGTTGTTGTTGTTAGTGGTGGTGGTGGTGATGGTGGTGGTGGATGTGGCGGTAGTGAGGATGATGGAGTGTTTAATCTAGATGAAGCTGACTGTAAATTTCATAAAAGTACATTGTTGGAAAGACGAGTATTCTGCAAGTCAAAGTTTATTAACTATATAGATGATACCTATTAATCACACAAGCCAACAATGAAGGGTCCTCAACGAGGTTGGTAAATTTGCTAGAAATAACAACTACATCATCTTCAAATTACACCCTATCATCTTTAGAAACAAAATAACGGGAATCTTTGGGTAGGCTGTGTGGTAAGTAGCTTGCTTACCAACCACATGGTTCCGGGTTCAGTCCCACTGCATGGCACCTTAGGCAAATGTCTTCTATTATAGCCTCGGGCTGACCAAAGCTTTGTGAGTGGATTTGGTAGACAGAAACTGAAAGAAGCCCGTCGTATATATGTATGTATGTGTGTGTATATGTGTTTGTGTGTCTGTGTTTGTCCCCCCACCATCGCTTGACAACCGATGCTGGTGTGTTTACGTCCCCGTAACTTAGCGGTTCGGCAAAAAGAGACCTATAGAATAAGTACTAGGCTTACAAAGAATAAGTCCTGGGGTCGATTTTCTCGACTAAAGGCGGTGCTCCAGCATGGCCGCAGTCAAATGACTGAAGCAAGTAAAAGAGTAAAAGAGAGAGTAATGTATTTTGGTGGGGGTATACTATGTTCCGAAAGGAAAAGATGGAAGGCCACGAGAGGAATACTCTTGATCATTACTCTGCTGACCAAAGCTCTCATGTGGTTAAAGAATCTTTCATCCACTTCTGTTTCCATGTATAGAGTCTGCCAAAAAATGTATACACACTTCAAGAAAAGAAAAAAAAAACGAATAGAAATATTTTAATACTAAGTTTATTCAGTCATTATGGGATTAATATAAGTAACCTTTAACCTCTACAATTACAAGCGGTGCTCAAATTGGTGGCCATTAGCTTCCAGACACTAATTAGTATGATGACCTGTTACTTGAGTAATATTTACTAAAGTGTCCAGTGGGATTGCTACTCATGCCACTTTAATTGCTTCCTGAAGAGCCATCAATATAGCCTGTTTTCTGTGATACATGACATCCTTTAGGGATGCCCCATAAGTAAAAATCTGTAGGAGAATGTGTGGAGAACGCATCACCCTATCCAGTGTACTTGCAACTTGTCGTCCAGGTAAGTTCACACGTCCCAGCAGCAGCATGGTAGTGCAGCATCCTGTTGAAAGAAAAAAAAATAATCATTTTCATTAAGTGCATGGAAGGCAGATAAAATGGACATTCATAGCATGTCTAGGTACGCTTGACCAGTAACAGTACCTTCAAAGAAAAATGGCTTCATTAAACCTCTTGATGACACTCCATACCTGACATTGGACCCCAGTAAATTAACTGCTTTGTCCACATGGTGCCCAGTAAACACAAATATGTTGGTTCACGGTTCCACTTAACTTAAATTATACTTCATCAGACCATCATCCTCACAAACTCTTCATCCTCGCCTTTCATGTGCTGAAACCACGCACAAAACCCAATTCTTCCATCAGAATCGTCATCGTTAATTGCATGCAATAATCTTGAGATTTTCCACTGAGCTCTCTTAACCCATTACCTACCAGTGATCTCATATGAGATCACTTAAAAATTACAAATTTCTTAATTATCTGTCAATATTTACACATATCTAACCTTTTTGCTATATCTACTAGGTATATTTCTCTGATAGTGGATGCGCAATGGCCCAGTGGTTAGGGCAGCGGACTCACGGTCATAGGATCGCGGTTTCGATTCCCAGACCGGGCGTTGTGAGTGTTTATTGAGCGAAAACACCTAAACCTCCACGAGGCTCCGGC
>NC_068983.1:21946160-21947335 GCF_001194135.2 Octopus bimaculoides
TTACTTCCTGTTTCTGTTGTGCCTGTAATTCAAAGGGTCAGCCTTGTCACACTGTGTCATGCTGAATATCCCCGAGAACTACGTTAAGGGTACACGTGTCTGTGGAGTGCTCAGTCACTTGCACGTTAATTTCACGAGCAGGCTGTTCCGTTGATCGGATCAACTGGAACCCTCGACGTCGTAAGCGACGGAGTGCCAACAACAAATTTCTCTGATATTCAAATGAGGTTCGCTAATTTTTCACCCAATATCTCGCTTATTTCTATTTGAAATGTTATTTTGATCATTCCAACGTGTTTCTAAGGCTGTTTTATGCTAGAAATCAAAGTTTCATAAGAGGAGGTAATGGGTTAAGAACGCACCTTATGCTTGTACTGTTTATTCCTATTGTGCACTCATATTGTCTTGTACACTTCTGTGGCGAGCGTGTAAAATGTTCCAACACCATAACCGAGGAAACAGCACTTGTTACTCACTGTACGAGGTCTGACGGATTTTCCTTCCTGCACATGACACATGGCACCATGTGTTTCGAACTTATCCCGAATCCATGAAATTATCAGACGTATTGAAGGCTTTGTTGCAAACTCACGCCTCTATTGTCGTTGAACTTCAACAACAATCTCAAATTTGAAATACCACTTTAAAATGGTCTTACATTTCTTTAACGACAACTGTACCTTTGCTATTTTGTCACATATGAAATATTCAAGTATTTTTAATCTCAAAATAATGCCCACTGACTATTTCATACGTCAATAATTTATCAAGTGCAACTTAACTTTTTCAATATCACATCTTACTATCAGTAAAAATTAAAGTACTTTTAAAATTAATAATTTTTGTTCATGTCAACAATCGATCAAATGCAACTTAACTTTTTCAGTATCACACATTACCAAAAGTAAAAATTACGGTTTTTTTTTTTAAATGAAAATTGTTTTGAAAATTTTACATTAAATTTTTTTTTTTTAATTGTTTTAAAAAGCCAACCACGTTCAAAAAAGACCAAAAGAAGAAAAAGGCAGAAAAAATTTTTTAATAAAAAAAGATTAAAAGGCAACTTACATTAATCTCAAGATGTCTGAATAAATTTAGTATCAAAATATTTTCTACACGTTTTTCTTTCCCAGAAGTGTCTGTACAATTCTTTGACGGAATCTGCACATGTGTGT
>NC_068983.1:21947986-21949115 GCF_001194135.2 Octopus bimaculoides
TATATATATATATATATATATATATTGTATATAATATAATATAATATATAATTATGCATGTATGTATGTATGTATGTATGTACTCTGGCTCTCACCGTAAATCTACTCTTTTAGAGAACCTACGTATCTGGTTTTTTATCTTGTAACTCGAGTTTCACACCAATGCGATTTTCAGGCGAGTTTTCAAAATATATTGAGCACTCGCTTCTCATACTTTCGATTAACCATTCATGTATGTATGCAAATTGACAGCATGACCCTTTTTTGATGCAATTCAGCTTTCGGCGTGGTTTGTGCTGGTTCATTATGCTTGGACCATGATCGTCTTCGATTGATGTTATTGTAGGCAATCCATTTTTCATCACTAGTGATGATTCGTTTTAAAAAAAAAGGGTCGATTTCATTGCGTTTGAGATGCATGTCGCAAATATTGGTTCGTTGTGTTAAGTTAAACTCTTTCAATTTATGTGGAACCCAAATATCGAGCTTCTTAACGAGTCTAAAACGTTTAAAATGATATACAATTGTTGTGTGTGATACATTTAACCTCTCTGCAATCTTTCGCACAGTTAATATGACAATCAGATTCAATCATGGCTTTGATCTGGTCATCATCAACTTCAGTAGGTTGACCAGAACGTTGGTCATCTTTGAAAGAAAAATCTGCAGAACGGAATTTTTTAAACAATTTCTGACATGTGCGTTCTGTTAAGCAATCAATAAATTTTACATATCTCTTTGTGAGTCTCAGCAATTTTCTTGTCTTTACGGAAATAAAAAAGCAAAATATGGAGAAAATGTTCGTTTTTGCATTCCATATTAAAATTGACACTGAACTAACAGTTGTAAACAAAATTACGCGCAATTTGCTTCTAAAGAAAGCTAAAAGTAACGGCTATCAAATGTTAAAAGGTAAAAATCATAACATTGACAAAAGTTATTTTTAAAAATCATAACTCTATTTGCGAAAAACGAAATTACTTTCTTTGCAACCTAATATATATATCGCAGGCGTAGAAGCGCGGTTAAGAAGTTTGTTTCCCAACCACATGGTTTTGGGTTCAGTTCCACTGCGTAGCACCTTGGGCAAGTGTCTTCTACTACAGCGTTGGGGTTGATCAAAGTCTTG
>NC_068983.1:21949520-21950224 GCF_001194135.2 Octopus bimaculoides
AAGATAATATATGTACGTCTGCAAGTATATATATGAGTGTGTACACGCACGAAACCCAAATATACTTATGTGTATGTATGCATATGTGTCTATGGGTGTATATATATATATATATATATATATATATATATATATATATAAAAGAAGAATACCAGACAGTAATTTTTTTTTCCTTTTACAATTTTATATTATTGATATTCCATAATAAATTGTATACAGTTAAAACGATATTTTGGTTTGAAAAATACTGCAATGGCTGGGAGACATATTTAGCGGCAGAATCATATTATAAGGACATCTAAAGGTTCTGTTATGATTCAATTTCGTTTGCTATTATTCTTTTAAACTTTGAAAAGGGCATTTTTTCATGCAGAAATATTGCTTTCAATGAATACGATTTATTACAGTAGATCAATAATACCAGCGCTAACACTCTATCTTAATGGTAGTCTTTCGGCTGCTTTATATCTATCTATCTATCTATCTATCTATCTATCTATCTATCTATCTACCTATCTATACACACGCACGCGCGCATACACATACACATACACATACACACAGTGAGAGACAGAGATAAAAAGATAGATATAGATAAACGTACATATATATTTATTTACTGTTGCTCTCTTTCTCTCCCGTTCTCTCTCACTCTCTTTCTTTCTCTGTATATATGTGTATGTATATATGTGTATGTATATATA
>NC_068983.1:21950528-21952735 GCF_001194135.2 Octopus bimaculoides
ATATATATATATATATATATATATACATATATGTAGATATATACTTACACCACATGCACACACGCACACGCACACACATACACACACAAATGCATGTATATATGTATGTTTATATATATGCATATATACATAAAAGTGTGTGTCTATGCGTGCATACATATACATAAATACATAATGTAGATAGTGTTTATTTTATGTATCTCTGTGTGTGTATGTGTGTGTGCGCGCGTGCGTGTGTGCGTGAGTGTGCGCGTGTGCGCGTGCGCGCGTGCGTGTGTGCGTGTATGTGAGTATATATAGGTACTTACATATATATGTGTGTGTGCGCATGTATGTGTATATGTACGTACGTTGTATGTATGTATGTATGTATGTGTGTGTGTATAGACGCAGACACAGATGTTCTTTTACTGCAGATATATTCTCTTTATGATAAGACAAAGAAATATCGATCATTGTCATTATTATCATTTCCTCCTCTTCCTCCTCCTCCTCCTCCTCGTGCCTTCCTCTCCTCCTCCTCCTCGTGCCTTCCTCTCCTCCTCCTCCTTCTTCAGTGGTTTAGTGATTTCAGAAAACGCACCTCTCTCACGAAAGAAACCAACTATATTTTTAACATCTGCATCAGTATGAAATTACATTTTCTTTGAACTTATTCCTAATACAAAAGAACATACATAAGCGAACACTTGTAGTTATCCAAGTTATTATAATTGCAGCGATTTAAAGCGCAAGTTTTGTTTTTAAAATATTAAAAGAAACTTTTTATACACTTTTTACCTATTTTCCAATGTATTGGCTGTTTTTTTTTGCAAGTGGACAGTAAGCTTTGAATGCTATAATATCAAAATAGCGCCAGAAAGTCCCATGGCTGTTGTATGACCCTGTTGGAAATGAGTAATGTTCAGTCCCATTGCGTGGTACCTTTGCTCCAAAGGACTTGTTGAAACCAAAGCAAAATCACATTTATATCATAACATATATGGTACTTCAAAATCTGGATGAAATGATCTTACAATAAAATGGATCATCATCATAACAGCAGAGCCTTACAACGGGCGCAGCAGAAGCTTAAAAATGCAATATCATTGTATTGAATAAGAGACACGCGACCTTCTCTACAAGTTTACACAATAGAAAATTCATTCATGCATCCTTTAAACATATTCTTACGCTAGACACATTTGAACTGGTGACAGCAAATTAAAAGTTTAAATCCAGTTTTCGGAAACCAGTAGGATATCATGTACCTTACAGACAACAAAATAGATGTCCTAAGAATCATTTCGCCGGAAAATAATCAGAAATATAATGTGCGGTGATTCACCTCCTTTAGTGAGGAACTCTTCTGTTGCACATAAGCAAATTAAATGAACTGGATTAATCAATGAAATTACAATGTATTGTAGTACTAATGTCGATATTTTCACATTTTCATTTTTTTAACAAAAACATCGTTACCTGACGAAATGTGTATCACGTGAAACTTTGAATATTAACTAAGACGTTACCAGCTATGTACATTACACACAAACATACGCGCTTTCAAACGAAATCACCACGCTGGTTAGACGGGCAGACCTACAGCGTATAAGTGACCGAGATCTCAACATCCTCGCAAAACGGAGCGCCTGCTTGTCGCTCGTCCAATTTACTCATTGACAGCTGAGTGAATTGGAACATGTTTTGCTCAACAACACAACGCACCGCCAGGGAATCAAAACCAAGTTCTTGTGATCGTCGGTGCAATACCCTAACCGCTAGGCCATGCGCTTTCACATATAGCCACTTTATATCCAGAAATAATCCGGAATCGGAAGACACTGGTGAGCGTCTACTTCCGGATATATTTCATTTGTAACTTTCAGACTACTTTCTTTTCTTTCTCAATAAAACGCCTGAGACTTAAACACCGGACATATTTCTTTCTTCGTGCTAACTAAATTTATTTTAGCAACCACGCTGCCTCTAGAATTAATCATCTTGCGGTGTAGATTTGGCAAGAACAAGTAGCGTGTAAGAAAAATTACGTTCCATGTTATAGATCGTTTAGATTTCTAAATTTTTGTGTGTTCTCTTGCTGTTGCATAATCTTCAACATTATGTGTGCGTGTATAGATGTATATGAGTGAATGCACACACACACACACACAAGTACACACACACACACACACACACACACACACACACACACACACACACACACA
>NC_068983.1:21953226-21954420 GCF_001194135.2 Octopus bimaculoides
TATATATATATATATATATATATATGCATGTATGTATATGTATACATATATATATCCACTTCAAGTCCACTAATTACATTGGTGCTCACACAAATTTTATTTATCAACTGGAGAAATAATATCTAACCACGAATATTTCCCAATTTCTTGGAAAGCTGACATAATCTAAAACTGCCGAAAGCTTGTGCAAGCAAGCATTAAGTACGAAAACTGATGAACACAACCTTAATTATTTGGAGTTCTTATTTCGATGTGTTCAGCCAATCGATGTAGGCTTCGGATCGAAACTAGCCTCGTAGTTATCACAGGATTTACTAAAGATCAGACTCAGGCCCATTTTTACTGCGTGTTCCTAGAATTCCCACTTCTGTCTGTCTAGGGGAGGTAACATTGCTGAGAAAGGGCCCAAACAAAGCGGACGTTATAGAGAATTTCAGGCCCATCACTCTGTTCAATGGAGAGTTGAAGGTTTTGTCCAAGGTGTTAGCCAAGAGGTTGGCGCTTGTCGTGGACAAGCTGATTGGCGATGTACAAACATGCGCCATCCCAACCAGGATGGGTGGGGCTCTGATCAATTTAAATCAGTCTAAAGCCTTCGAGAGGGTCAACTATCAATACTTGGCAGTTGTTCTCACGGCAGCCTATTTCGATCCGGTTTTCCGCGGTTGGATCGCTGCTTTGTACGGCGGCATCTGCTCGATTGTTCGGGTGAATGGTTACCTGTCAGAACCATTCAGCATACTGCGCTCCTCCCTTCTGTATGTACTGACTCTTGAGCCACTGCTGCGGAAGCTGAAGGCATTGAGGGGTGTTCTGCGTGATCTAGGATGTGGGAGAAGCGTGTCTGCTTATGCCAACGATGTCACCGTCATACTATCGAGCCACAGGCATATAAACCCGATTGGCAACACACTTAAAGAATATGAAGCAATAACAGAAGCAAGGTTAGCATGGTATTTCGTCTGCCGTTACGTTCTGAGTTCAAATTCCGCCGAGGTCGACTTTGCCTTTCATCCTTTCGGGGTCGATAAATTAAGTACCAGTTACGCACTGGGATCGAAGTAATCGACTTAATCCCTTTGTCTGTCCTTGTTTGTCCCTTCTATGTTTAGCCCCTTGTGGGCAATAAAGAAATAAGAAGCTTGCTTCCCAACCACATGGTTTCGGGTTCAGTCCCACTGCGTGGCACTTTGA
>NC_068983.1:21954520-21956897 GCF_001194135.2 Octopus bimaculoides
CATGGTATTTCGTCTGCCGTTACGTTCTGAGTTCAAATTCCGCCGAGGTCGACTTTGCCTTTCATCCTTTCGGGGTCGATAAATTAAGTACCAGTTACGCACTGGGATCGAAGTAATCGACTTAATCCCTTTGTCTGTCCTTGTTTGTCCCTTCTATGTTTAGCCCCTTGTGGGCAATAAAGAAATAAGAAGCTTGCTTCCCAACCACATGGTTTCGGGTTCAGTCCCACTGCGTGGCACTTTGAGCAAGTGCCTTCTACTAGCCTCGGGCCGACCAAAGCCTTGAGAGCTGATTCGGTAGACGGAAACTGAAAGAAGCCTGTCGTATATATATATGCATATATCTATGTGCGTGTTTCCTGTGTCTGTCCTTGTCCTCCCACCACCGCTTGACAACCTGTGTTGGTGTGTTTACATCCTCGTAAATTAGCGGTTCGGCAAAAGAAAGCGATAGAATAAGTACTAAACTTTAAAAAATAATTCTGGGGTCTATTTGTTTGTCAAAAACCCTTCAAGGCGGTGCCCCAGCATGGTCACAGTCAAATGACTGAAACAGGTAAAGATCATATTGAGAAAGAATTTGGCCATGTTTTAGCAGTTCGAAATTATTTCACTTTCCTTGAAATATTCGGCTTGCTGAAACATGCCTATTATTTCTCAATAGTGGAGGCACAATGGCCCAGTGGTTAGGGCAGCGGACTCGCGGTCGTAGGATCGCGGTTTCGATTCCCAGATCGGGCGTTGTGAGTGTTTATTGAGCGAAAACACCTAAAGCTCCACGAGGCTCCGGCAGCGGGGTGGTGGTGAACCCTGCTGTACTCTTTCACCACAACTTCCTCTCACTCTTTCTTCCTCTTCCTGTTTCTGTTGTACCTGTATTTCAAAGGGCCAGCCTTGTCACACTCTGTGTCACGCTGAATCCCCCCCCCCGAGAGCTATGTTAAGGGTACACGTGTCTGTGGAGTGCTCAGCCACTTGCACGTTAATTTCACGAGCAGGCTGTTCCGTTGATCGGATCAACTGGAACCCTCGTCGTCGTAACCGACGGAGTGCCAACACACATTTCTCAATAACTCCCTCTCCCCAATCCCACGAAGAAGTTTCTACTGGTGCATTATAAATAACAATTGACTTGACATAAATATGATTCACTGAAAACACAATCTGTATAGCCAATACTGTTAACAGTTATTCTTCTGAAGTTGCAGATGTTAACAGCTGACCGAGATGTTGATTGAACGAAACCGTAGTCCGGAAATGTAATACTTTTTTTCCTACTCTTCACATAGATAATTGTACTGCAGATTGTATTCACTTCTAACACACTTTCGTATTGAGCATCTTATAAGTTTTGAACCATAAGATAAGCAAAATGCATATACATTTGATTACGCAAGCTTGAATGCTTTTAACGTATACACACATTGCACAACACAGAATGCAAACAATAAATATAATAGGTATGAACTACTTCAAGAAAAACATTTCAATTCCACCCAGAAAAGTTTACTTAAAGCATTCATCGAATAAATGGAAATTTTGCTAATACGTATGCTTTAGAAAACCTCTTTCTTTGAGAACAAAGACAACAAAACTACACAAAACGAAAATGGTCCTGTATTCAAAGATAGCCACCACAAATTATAGATCTGGATGCATACTAAAATGCTTTCCTCGGTTTAACAAAGAATATGCAACTTAAAAGCAGAACGAACGATTTGCTATACGAACTAAACTAAGATTGAAATGCGATAATATCCTTCCTTCAAAAACCTACTCATATTTGCAAACAAACTAACGAGCCTAGACAGATCCTCAAGGACGAGCTCGATCAATCGACCTTCATTGAACTGAACAGGTCGTTCGTAACGCGGAGTGTCTGTGAGGTCGAATTTCCCTCTTTGAAGCGTGGAAAGCATTTCTGTGTAATTCTTTCAGTAATATCACCATTTCCGTGCACATCACAAATCTCTCGAGTGGTTTCGGTAGCTTTGGAACCTTGAGTGAAAGCGAAGAGAAGTGTCAAAAATGCTCATTTTTCAAAACAAAATTCCTATTTTAACACAGCGTTGTTATTTGAAAAGAGGTAAAATTTACTCAAATTTCAGAAACGATGAATAAAAGTTGTAGAGGTCGATTAGAGCTACAAGAAACTATTAAAAACTACGAGAAAAATATTTTTCCTATTAATTCAAATAACATTGGAAAGAAACGAATGAATTTATCCGACAACTTGATACTTAATAAGATTATCTTAAGAGTAAAGATTAAAATAACGTAGGCTATGCACAACACCAAGTTATATGAATGTTTCTTTACATGCGTTTATCGGACGGGAACATATCTCAATTCAAGGCCTATATATATATATATATAT
>NC_068983.1:21956923-21957474 GCF_001194135.2 Octopus bimaculoides
TATATATATGTATGTATGTATTTGTATATGTATATGTATGCATGTATATGTATGCATGTATATGTATATGTATTTACTTGTTTCAGTCATTTGACTGCAGCCATGCTAGAGCACCGCTTTGCATGGTTTCTAATCGAGCAAATCTACTTCAGGACTTATTGTTTTTTTAAAGTCTAGTACTTATTCTATCGGTATCTTTTGCCGAACCGCTAAGCTACGGGGACCTAAATACACTAACATCGGTTGTGAAGCGGTGATGGGGGGGTACAAGCACAAAGACAAACAGACACACACACACACACACACATATATATATATATGACAGGCTTCTTTCAGTTTCCGTCTACCAAATCCACTCACAAAGTTTTGTGAGGCTGCAGTACAAGACACTTGCCCAAGGCTCCACACTGAACCTGGAACCATGCTTTTAGGAAGCAACGTTTCTTAGGACGCGATGTTTCTTTTGTAGTTCAGTATATATATGTGTATATCTATCTATCTATCTATCTATCTATCTATCTATCTATCTATCTCTCTCTCTCTCTATATAT
>NC_068983.1:21957484-21961369 GCF_001194135.2 Octopus bimaculoides
CTATCTATCTATCTCTCTCTCTCTCTATATATATATATATATATATATATGCGATAAAGAACCAACCACAGTGTTTGGCAACGCGGAAGCTTCTATATGGTTGCTCGACCTGCTAGAAATAACTGACAAATTCTCATCAACAATAATTTCCTGTCTTAAAATCGACGTCAAAAGCCACAGTCAGTTATGGTTTTGATGAACTGCCTTCATGGGTGAATGAGCACTTTCAAGGCGCACCTTGGAGTTTCCAAAAGGACTTGGCACCATCCCACAGCTCCAAACAGACACAACACTGGATTCAGAAAAACATTCTGTCGTTCATAGGCAAGGATGTATAGCACTTAAGAAGCCTCGGTTTCAACTCGTTGGATTTTTTTTTGTTTGTTCCATTTTGGGGCCGAGGATCTCGAGCACTTCTCCAAGCTCTGAAGGCAAAACTGCGCCAGGAATGGGCTTCGATTCCGCAAGCGTGTGAAGCATTCGCACCTAGACCTAAGATTGTGTTTCGAAACAGAGGTGGTCATATCGAATAAATATGATAGTGTCATAATTGTTTTCTTCACCATTCCATTGCAAAACTCGGGCCCGAAATATAACAATATTTTGTTTTAGCAAAATTGAAAGAAGTTGGTTGCCTTAATTTTGGGACACCCATGAATGAATGAATTCCAATATGTTAAAGCCGGGTCTGTCCCCGTTAACGTGGGTGGCCGGATCTACCTCACTCTTACAGCAACTACTCTCACATCATCTCGTCCGGTTTTGGGCGTCCTCTCTCCTCAAGCCAACCCTCCCAATCTCCTTCTCCACCTGTTCCCTCCACGTCTTCTTTGGTCGACCTCGCTTTCACGGTTCATTCACTTTAAACTCAAGTACTCTCCTCAGAACATGATCCTCATCCCTCCTGAACACATGTCCATACCATCGCACTGCCAGCTGTTCCACCGATTCCTCCAATCCCAGAATCCCCATCAATTCCTCAGTCCTCCGTTTATCCAATAGTCTTACACCACACATTGCTCTCTCGGTCTTTCTCAGAATTGCGTGGTTGCGAAGAGAACTATCTAACCACTTGGCCATACAGTAATTACGATTACATACGCATATACGTGTATGTGTCTGTATATATATAATATATATAAGTTCAAAAAAGGACAAAAAACAATAACAAAAAACAACAACGTGAGGACGTGATACGGATAGTGTTATTAGACGCTCGGGAAAGGAAGTGTGTGTGTGTGTGTGTGTGTGTGTGTGTGTGTTTGTGTGTGTGTGTTTGTGTGTGTGTGTTAGTATGTGTGTATATATGCAAATGTATTTATATGTGCATGTGTGTGTCTCTGTGTGTGTAGATATATGTGTATGTGTATATATATAATCATATATATATACACAAGTATATATATATTTATGTATATGTATGTGTGTGTATACATGCATACACGCATTTGTGTGTGTATACATGCATATATATGTATGTATATACACAAATATAACGCACACCCACACACATATACCTATACATATATATATATATATATACATATATATATACACACACATACATATCTATCTATATATATATATATATATATATATATATATATATATATATATATATATATACACATATATGCACACACACACACACACTTATGTCTATACACATATATTCATATATATATTATATATTCACACATATATTTATATACATGAAAGTATATATATAGAGAGAGATAGATATGTATGTGTGTGTCATGTATGTATGCATGTATGCATGTATCTATGTATGAGTGTAGGTATGTATGCTTGTATACACACATGTATGCATTTATGTATGTATAAATATATACATTGATACACCTACATAAATAACTTTTTTTCTTCATTGCAAGCAGACCGTTTAGGTCGTTAAATTATGGCTTCATGGATCTCGCTTTATTTCACAGACGATATCAAAGTGGCAATGTTTTATTACATTGGTTTGAGCCAATGTGACGACTAACAATAGCAGAGGACTTTGTGGCTGGAGACGGGAAGAGGAAAAATTGCCACTACTCCTACGACCACCATCACGTCCATCATCACCACCAACACCACGACCATCGCCACCGCTATGACAACCCCCATCTATACCACCACCACGATTGTTACTTCTGCCGCTGCTACTACGACTGTTGTTACTACTGTTACCGCTACTGCTGCTGCTGCTAATATTACAATAATAACATTAAGGATATTTTCTTTTATTATTATGATGATGATGATGATGATGATGATGATGATGGAAAAAGAAATAACAAACAAAAGAAGATAAAAAAGGGGGTAAGGAGAAAGAGGAAGTTCCTGGAAATCTGGCGTGGTTTCAATCCTCACGAACAAAAAAAGCTGGAACAATGGAATGGTAAAGACGTGTGGTATTAACAGAATGAATATTTTGTCGCGAGTTCGTTTCCTTTTGCTGACGCTGCATCGTGTCCTGTGCAAAAAAAAAAAAAAGCAAAACACACAAAGAACCCTTTTTGCAAGGTGGAACTGCCTTGGAAATATATCATCTGCATTCCAGAAATTTCCTTTCTTTCACTTTTCTCTACTGCTAAACAGTCAACAATTTAGGATGAAAAAGAAGAAAAACGAGGTGAAATATGGCTTTTAAACTATGAACTAACTCGGTGGATCCTTAAGCAGGTCTTTACTATTGTATGGTAGGACCCAAATGATGTGCCCTGAGATATGAAAATTTGAACATAATTTCATGGTTTGAGTTTTGGAGTTGCCATAAAGCAATGCTTCCACAAATTGGTGTTTGCAGCACGGAGGTTACGTCTGAGGTCATTCGTAGATTTTTTAGTCTCTAAGTGGCTAGTTAACCGTGGGCTTGGGAACAGATTGTGATAAAGAATCAACCACAGCGTTTGCCAACACGGGAGCTTCTATATGGTTGCTCGACCTCCTAGAAATAACTGACAAATTTTCACCAAAAATAATTTCCAGTCTTAAAATAATAATGAATAATTAAGTTCGGGTTACAAAATACCTGAAAGGAAAAATGATTGAGATATTGTGTCGCTAATCCCAACACAAACAACAGCTGACATATCTTTTGATATAAGTCTTCTTGATCAGAGTTAACCTGAAAGATTCACAACAACAACGTTTACAACATATACAGCAACACCCAAAACGGCAAGCACATTCCGTAATACTGGCAAAGTTGAAGTATTCCAAGGTTGATAGGCTCTTAATCTTATGTCTATAAGCGTTGATGTTTGTCTGTTTATCTTGAATTAAGCTTACCATTTCTCAACAAATCATTTTGAAAATTTGCGCACAACTCCAAAATCATCCTGTCATATTGTGTAAAGAAGAAAATCCCGATTTAGAGCCTACCCCACTGGAAAGGAAGGGTAAAACAGAGAGATTCAAGAAAAAGAGATGTTGAAAGACTGATAGTTGTAATAAGGTGATAGTTTAGTAAGCATGTTAGTGTTGGGTAGAGGAACGTCGTCAGTTTATAATGTCAAACTGTTTTTCTTCTTCAGTTTTTCTTTAATCTGTCTCTCTTTCTTTAGGTATCCCTTCTCTCTCTCTCTCTCTCTCTCTCTCTCTCTCTCTCTCTTTCTGTCATGTTCTAATTCTTTCTCTCTCACACATACATGCACACACACGCGCGCGCGCGCGCACGCACGCACGCACGTACACACTCTTTCATCTCACTTAGCAGTGGCGCTAAAGTGTGTGCCAGCCTTTGAGTTTGCCATTCCTTTCTCCTATACAGACTTATTCAGCAGATCTGAGAGTTCGCCCTACCGCATAAAAGTGTCGGCCGGGAAGGACCGCCCCAAATCCCCGCTAGATTACTGCCTTTTACATAAAACCGTGTAG
>NC_068983.1:21961513-21968922 GCF_001194135.2 Octopus bimaculoides
ATTGGAAGTCAGTGGTTACTAAAATTTCTCCTTTAAGTATCATACCTTCGAAAAGTTAGAATGCAGTTTCAAATAACAAGGAAGGTAGAAAACAATTCTTTGATTGTTTCACGTTTAAATTTGTTTATATATATATATATATATATATATATATATATAATCCGGTATTGTGCTCTATGAATCGGACTGTGCATCTAACGAATGTGTAGGCTCTGGAATGGGCTGTGTGGATTAACCTCTGTATATTATTGGGTCATTAATAGATGACACTGTCCCATTGCAATGTGAAAAGGACTCCAATGGCATTTAAACGACGATTGGGGTACGATCTTGAGAGGTAGTCTCTAACCGGTCGCTCAGTCTACTAGAAATAATGGTCGAATTTGCCTTAAATTACTCCCTGGGAGTAATTGAAAGGAGACTCATAGAAGAACACGTTGAATAATGACGTCCTAAATAGACTATATCTGGAGAAATGACATGATAGACCCCGGTGGGAACATCTTTGATCATAAGCTTGGTCGATTAAAGTTGATCTAGGAGCTAAATGTCAACAGCAAGGAAAGCCGTCTTACATTTTGTCAACCATTTTCAGTTGTATAACAGTTCGAAACAGCAACTGTTGGTTAGAAATGACAGACTAAACGAACTGTTACCAGTTGTTAAATTTCATATCAAGATCAACGTTTTTTTTTTTTTGGTTTTTCTTTTCATACTTCTGAGGCTACTAATATAAAATACCAGTTGACTTCTTGAGTTGATGTAATCAACTCTACCATACCCACTCCCTTAAATTTGAGTCCTTTTGTCTATGTTAGAAATCAATGCTTTATTAATGTAGGATACTAGTTGAAGAGATTTTGGCAGTAGTCTATATTGATTACAATATGATTATCAGCAAGCTCGACTTGGGATACAATAATTAAATAGGCGGATTACTTCGAGTAGCAGAAAGCGTCCTTTCCTTAAACAAGTATCCCATAGGGACGAGATCGCTAATTTAATTAAGCGGGAATTGATGGGTCCGATAAATAGTAATTAAATTACAGTGGTGGGATTAGAAAGGGCATTTGCAAGTGTGCAGGTAACAATAATCCAACGGCAGAGAACAATTAAGAATATGATAGCTAAATTATAAGAGGTTGTCGCTGTTAGCTCAGATAGGGCTTGATCGAACAGACATATGACAAAAAGCGTTCTAGTCGTGATCTCCTCGTGTTCTTTTTAGCTATGTCTGCAGTATTCATTTTGTCGTTGTTTCTTTAAAACACATGATGAAATTTCAGGGAGATTTGACTGATATTTTTTTAGAAGACCAAGCAAATACGCAGAAGTTCTTTCATTGCTTTGATAATACAAACTATTGGAGATTTTGTTGGTAGTGTAACTGCATTGGGTTCATAGGAGTAACTGTGTTAGATTCCTGAATGGGTCTTATCATTTTACAATGCACATTCCAGTTTTCAGACATTTTCAGGAGAGTTATTCATTAATTTCAAAGTAGAACACTCCAATTCCCTTCACAGTAGGACCCTCTGACTTCAATGCTCTTGTTTAGCACTCCAGCCACTTTATCAAGGCCCCTATGTAAGTTCTCCAAAGTGAAGATACCCAGGACCTTTGTTATAGCCTCCTTCATCTTCAAACCAACTGCCTTTGAGGTTCTTCAGCTTGGGGAACAATCAAAAGCCAAAGGGAGAAAGGTCTGGACTGTAGGATGAGTAAGGGGCAGTTTTGATGCCCATTTCCTTCAAGTAGTTGGTTCCCAGCATGTTCATCACTGAGCACCCAGAGAACAAACTCTTCACAAATGTACAGATCTTCATGAATGATTCAGTGTACAGTTGCCACACACCAACTCCAAACTGTATGATTGTAACCTTTACAAACATACAACGATCTCCATCCAAAAAAATAACAAATTTTCTGAACCAGTTCTGATGTTCTAACTTGCCTCTCCCTCCCACACCTCTCATTGTCTCTCATCTCCTTTCTACTGTCTTGGAATCTCTTGTGCCACCGAAAAAAGTAATCCATATCCATATGCAGTTTGGAGCATTTCATAACTTTCTGTATCATTTTTTCCTAGTTTAACACTAAATTTTGCTGCGTAGCGAATTTACAAACGTCCGACTGCATTCTGCAAACTGGTCGGTTATGACAAGTAATGTTCAAAGTACTGTTATAACCATCTCCTTCAGTTTGGAATAGCAAAAGAAAGCAGGTCAGCTTATTAGATGTATAGTAATGATATACTAAATTTACAATAATCTAGGATAATTATAATTGCCTTTCTTTAAAATTCTCAAAACTTCTGGAATGCACCTCGTAACACAAACGTTGTGTGCTTAGACTCAAGTTACGTTCTCTATGGTATGAACGGCTGAACATAGTTCTTAGTTTCAAGTTAAGGAGTTGCAGTATAGCAATAATTCTACAAGTCGGTGTTTGTAGCTTAGAGAATGCATCTGTACAACTTACAACACCGAACAGATTTATATGGGTATTCAGACAGCGCCACATCAAAGCGACTAGCTAACAACGGACCAAGAAGCAAACTGTAGGGTCACTAGATCTGCTAGAAATAATAGACAACTTTCTTTCAAACTACACTGATACTTTCAAAATATGACCCATTGAATAATGTTTGCTTAGAGTACACAATTCATGGGGAAAAAATGTTGGGGTAGAAATGACTAGAACGCCTTTGATCATTAGTTTTCTTCATCGGAATTGATTGGGCAAAGATGAAGTATCAGAAGTTTATATATGTATGTGTATATATGTATATATACACATACATGTATATATTCTGGAATGTTAATTTTCTTTGATATTATCTTGGTCGATGTATATAACCAAAGATTTGAACTGTGCGATTCTTCGAAATTAACTGAAATGTAACATTTGCAGACATTTTTGCTTTTCTTTCTTTTTTTATGGCATTTAGACTCATCCGCTTCGAACTGCAGAGTGTTAAGGTCTCAACAGCGTGCAAAGGTTAATTAGAAGAAGGTTAATAAGAAGAAAATCTTATCACTTGCTTGGCCATGTGAAACTCTCACAAACGTACAGGAAGACTTCAGAGAAATTGTTTTAAAAGTGTATATTTAACTTGTTCAAACGTCTTACAGATCTTACACTCCATTAATGTGTATTGTAAAGGCTGACGTAATGGCATTCCTCTAAAGCCAGTCGATAATCATCGTTCAATAGGCTTGTATGCATGTGAGTATATATGAACATGTATGTATGTGTATTTAGTGATATATAGACATGGGAAATTACAAGTGTGTGCGCTTAAGAAAAGTCCGTCTCTGCCCAATAACCTCGCTGTTATGAACCACACTAGTGATTTACATCAGTAAAGGCCACCATGAAATTATTGCAGGTTATAGCTAGGTTATAACACATTAAAACTATTCCAGTAAACGCTCAATAGACTTCCAAACAACTTATCAACAAGTTTTCAATCAAATAGTTCTTTTAATGTAATTAAACACCTACCGAGAGTAAGCTTGCTTTACTGAAATCAATACTGCCTGCTATCGGGCTGCTTTCGTTAATAGATGGAATAATTTACTGTTACAGATAAGAAGATTCTTTTCAACAGTAAACTTGATAATATTTATAGAAACCAATACCCATTCCAATAGCTGCAAATAAAATAAATAATTGTCTTTGAAATTATAACTTGAAGAAGATCTGTCAGTTAAAACAAAACCATAATTCGGGGAAGAAATTTTTATTGGTGTTGGATATAATCGATTGAATCGACACGAGTTTATTACTGATACTTATTTGATTGATTATCGATACATGAAAGACGTAATTTAAGATCAGAACGGCAAGTGTATTCGAAAGAGATACTAAAATATCCCTTCTAAAGTTCTATTTATCACCTCCTCTACAAGACTTAGGAAAGATTAAATATCGTGATATCGGTTGGCACTGGAGACTGGCGAGAAAGTCATATCGACGATATGAAAATTGATGGTGGCGTGTGGAGGGTAATTGATAACCAGTCTTTATTACTTCTGCTGTAGAGTTTTAATGAAGGCATGTGGCGTAGTGGTTTGGGTGTTGAGCCACGATCTCTAAATCATGGGTTCGATTCTCGGTCTGGGTTGTGGCGTTGTGTTCTTGAGCAAGGCACTGGCATTTCACATTGCTTCAGTTCACTCAACTAAAAACGAGTACTATGGGTTTAATTCTGCGTCAGACTGGAGTCCCGTTCAATATGATATTAGATGGAGGTCGTAGACGCAGTCACTTCAACGCCACAAAAACCTAGATAATAATGGTTGATTTTGGCCTCGCATTCCATTAGAGCGTTGCTGATCATGTTGACATTCTTGGTTTCTGAAATTTTGACAGTAACGTCATCAACACATTCCGATGCGAATTCCGAGTTTGCAATGTCTTTAGTTGTAGCTGTAGTAGCTCAGGGGTCGGTACATACAGAAGAGAGGAGAAGGTACGACTTTGACGAACCCTAATCACTGAGATGCTGCTGTAAATCGTGGTGATCCAGCCCTTGAAGAAAGAATTTGCTATGAGGATAACTGATAGGTATTGGTGGTCGACTCTATCGGAAACTTTTGATTTAACTAAGCTGATCAATGCCCTATCCCTGCCAGGTTGCTTACCCACCCTGTCGATGACGTATTGCGTGAGGTGAAGGTTGTGCAGTTACATCTGTCTGGGATGGCGTATGTTTGTGCATCACCAATCAGATCACAGACGAGCGCTAGTCTCTTCGTTAACATCTTGATCAAGATCTTGAAATCTACGTTTAGCAGAGTTATAAGCTGAAAATGATTTTTTCTGTGGGTCGTGGCGGTAGTGCTTCTGAGTCCATTCACAGCAACATTACCACACCTCGACTCACAGAACTGGGGATTCAACTATTGTGTTGTCACTTATGGAAGGTATCTGCCGAACAAGTCTGACATGTAAACATAAAGTGGTAAGGTAAAACATCCAAACCGAGCAACCTGTTCCCTGCAGCTAATTATCTCTTACCCTATTTCTGCGGCTATTATTGGCTTTTCGCAACACTGCCTCCGCTGCTAAGAGTTGTGGTTATCTGTTGAGGTAGGTATTGAAGCCCATCCTGCGAACTGGTGTACCATATGCCCCGAACAGTGAATCAAAGTACCCCTGAAAACCCGCACAGATCTGTCTGAAATTGAATAGCATGCGCTCATCATTGTTCACCAACAGTTTAATGGTGGTTATGTTTCCACATTGCACCTCTGACACTCAGGTCCCTCGAACGAATTTTCGTTTCTTCGGGTGTTAAAGGCAATGCAGCCTTCATATATCGAGTGGAAGAATTACTCGAGGTTCAATCTCGCCCCAAATACGCTGGTCACGTTACCTTTCCTAAAAGCCTTTCCTCAGTTTCGTCCGTCTTCACGTTCTGAGTTCAAATTTGCCTTTCATCTTTTTGGCGTTGATAAAATAAGTACCAGTTCAATACTGGAGTCGATGTAATCAACTTACCCCTCACCCGAAATTGCGAGCCTTGTTCCAAAATTTGCAATCAATATTAAACATAATAGTATTTTTAAAATATCAAATGGCTATGTGAGTCCAATGCAGTAAGATAGGAATCACAGGGTTTGTTGGGTAAAAAATGGATGAGAATCACTGACGTACATGGTTCACTAATTCTTGTTGCTTGTTATATATGACCGTGTAGTTTATGATATTTCTTTGTTCGCTTTGCGATTGTTGGCTGTGGTGCTCACAGTGTTGTTTCCGATGGTGGTGTTGAGAGTTAGAGCATCGGTATTATACTCACTTCAAGTCTTCTTTCAAATCTTCCAACTTTTTGTGAGGGCAGATTTATTTTTTCCGTTTCCTTTTTCTCGTCCTTTTTACGGAGGCAGTTTTCTATTTTACGTTTTTCCTGCCTTCCTTGCAGGACATAAGTGAGTATTTTTTGAAGGAGTGTGTCATGTAGTGTTGTGTTGAGATCGGGGAACTCTCTTGCTAAGGCGTTTTATTTTTAGTGTTGTCTTTCTACTTGTCGTCATGAGGGTTTCTGTTGCTCTTTTGGTCGGTACTGCTGCTTCTATAGTTGTTGCTGCTACTGCTGTTACTGCAGCTTTTGCTGCTGATGATTTTGCTACTGCTGTTGTTTTTGTTGCTGCTTTTGTGGTTACACGCTGTTGTTGGTGCTGCTGCAACTGCTTTTGTTGTTAGTGTTGTTGCTACTGTGTCAAAACCATTGGCAGTAATGGAATCTTCCTTTTCTTCTCTTTTGCTACGGATAGAAAGCCCTTAGATGTCTTGTGTCACCGCATTAGTGACACCTAGGCGTTCTCTCTTAACCACCATACACAATTGCAAGCCACCGGGCATATTTATCTGGTCTCAGGTGTCTTCCATACTTTTCTTAATTTGTTTCGATCACTAGCTTCATCTCCGTATCCGAACAATTGTTTTTTGTTATTTTTGCCACATTTGGACTTTATAGCGCAAAATAGCTGCTACAAGCCAGCAGATACACATCTCTTGAATCACATCAACCATATTTATTGTTACCACTCTCCAGCCGAAGTATATTGTTATAAGAATTATCTTGTCCCTCTTTAGATATCGCACAACATGCTTCTTGGCTTCCCCTTTAGTCAGAAGTTTTACTCTATATTTCCATCGAGCGACGTATGTTTTGGCACCCCAGAATGGTTTAAGACACTTTTCAGTTTGGATCTGTGTTGCTTGCTCTACTTCTCTGGACCTCTGTCCTACACACACACGCGCGCGCGCTTTTGGGTGTGGATGTGTGGTAAGAAGTTTGCTTCCCAACCACATGGTACCGGGTTTAGTGTCACTGCATGGCACCTTGGGCATGTCTTCTGCTATAGGCGTGGGTCCACTAAAGCCTTGTGAGTGGATTTGGTAGACGGAAACTAAAAGACGCTCGTCGTATTTATGTGTGTGTGTATGTGTATGCATGTGTGTGTATGTGTATGCATGTGTGTGTCTGTGTGTTTATGTTTTATCTCCCCACACCGCTTGACAACCAGTGTTCGTGTGTTTACGTCACTCACTGAGATTGAAAAGATCCTTGAAATTTACAGAAAAACAAAAGATGAAGCACAGGTGTATGAACAACAAGCAGAAGTATTTGTATGACGCTCGGGAAAATGAAAAAGTCTTTTATGTTTCGAGCCTACGCTCTTTAACAGAAAGGAATAAGAGAAAATAAACAGAGAATGGAAAAACGTGTAAATTTAGCGGAAAACCATAACGAATATATATACGAGTACATATATGAGTGTATGTATGTATGTATGTATGTATGTATGTATGTATGTATGTATGTACACACACATATACACATATATACATATGCGTATGTGTGTGTGTGTGTGTCCGTGCGCACATGTGTGTGT
>NC_068983.1:21969904-21974573 GCF_001194135.2 Octopus bimaculoides
GGTGACTGCAGCGGCAGTGGCGATCGGAAGGTTAGGTACAGATGATGGTGAGTGCGAGGGGCCTGTCGCCTGGATTTGATGGTCTACCGTACGAGCTTCATGTTTTTTGCCAGACTTATTTACCTCTTTCTTAGCAGATGTTTATCACAACTGGCAGCAGACCTGGAACATTCCAAGTTGTGATAGCTGGGAAAAAGTGGCACTGTTGATGAAGGACGTAAGCAACGGGCGGCGCAGGGCATCAGTGTCAATTACTGGCTTATAACTCTGCTGAACGCACACTTTAAAATTTTGTTCAAGGCGCTTGCGAAGACATTGGCAGTTACCGTCGAAAGTGTTGTCCCTCGCTCCAATTTTTATCAGACCTCTACTGCTAGTAACCTCTGCACGCACAGGTCGTCTTATCGTGGCTAACAATGTGGATATGTACGCTGAGGCTGCGGAATCTGCAGAGATTTCCGAACAGTGAAGCGATATAATCGTCGTTCGACAGGCATGTCTTTTCAGATCTAGTCTTTTTGACACTGCTGCCATTCTAGGTGAGGCAAAAACCAAAATTGAGCACAAGATAGCTGAATTATTGTCAGTTGTTCTCAGTTTTCTTCTTGCCGTATAAATGTTTTGAGCGATACGCCTACCATCACGTCATGTTGAGGATTAATAATGAGTAAGAGTAGTTACATCCTTGGGGATTCTCTAGACGTCGACAACATCAGCTGCATAATTTATTCCAGATGACTTTCGGACCGGAAACTATGAACGGCATTACATAATCTTTGGTAGGCAATGCAACATTGAAAAATTACTAGCTCGAAGCAAACCGTACAGATACGGAACTGCTGCCAGCTGGACTTATTCGAGATGTACATTGAACGACGAAACATTTCTACGCACGCACATTCACTCAATGAATGAACTTTATTGATATGCAGAGGTTGATCGAACAGTAGCTGATGCATTTAGAACAGATCCGGCTCTCAACAGAATAGGATAACTGCGATTTTGTTTGCAGTATCCGGTTTTCTTCAAATTTTCTTCGTTTATGTAGTCTTGTATGCTGATTACGAAAATCATATTCATTTTGACACAAATTCATAATAAACTAGTAATAGATGTGGCTGTATGGTATGAAGTTTGCTTCGCATATGGTCCATTTCTTCTGGTATCGCCCCAGGTCGACCAAAGCCTTGTGAATGGATTTGATAGACAGAAAGTGAAAAAGGCCCATTGTGTGTGTGTGTGTGTGTGTTTGTGCGTGCGCGCGCGCACATGTTCCTTATGGATGCGAAAACTGAGATGCCGCTTTTGACGTATGAGTTATCAAAAGATTCAATAATCTTTCGGCTACCAAATAAACTTTATTTTCATTTACATATTTGTATTACAAAAATTTAACATTTTAATCTATCGTAAATGACAATTTAACATTATAATCAATCGTAAATGACAATTTAACATTATAATCTATCGTAAATGACATTTTATACCACCACCGCTACCATCACGACGTCACATTTTATGGGAAGATTTCAAAACAAAAGTATTTCAAGCTGCAAGTTCGTCAGCGGTATTTAAATCTCATAAATCCAGTGACTGGTTCTCAGATAGATCAGAAGAAATTCATGATCTACTTTTAGAAAAACAAAATTTAGGCAATACACTTCTTTCTCAGTCTTTGAACCCCAACTCAGACGAAACTTACAGAAAGCTGAAAAGGAAAGTGCAGACCGCTCTAAGGAAAATTAAACAAGAATGGTGGAATGATCGCTTTATTTGTTGGGGTATTTACGTCCCCTAATTTAGCAGCTCGGCAAAACAGACTGGTAGAATAAGTACCAAGCTATGTGAAAAAAGAGTAAGTCCTGAAATCGATTCATTTAACTAAAAATTCTCCAAGGCGGTGCTCCAGCATGGCCGCAGTCTAATGACTGAAACAAGTAAAGGATAAAAGCTATAACATTTTAAATAAGGAAACAAAAACACATTAGATAATGTTGTCGTAAACGTAGTCCGAAAAATAACGGAATGGTCCTGGCTGGTATACCCTTTGATGACAGGTCAGTTCGATTACGATTGCCTGGTGGAAGGAAGTCAGCCTCAGGTCGAAGAATTCGCCCAAGTACTTGCAACAGAGTGGATTTTGGTAAAGGCTTCCATCATATGACGGTGTTATATCGGGCGTTAAGTTCTATAGTAGTGTTAAAGCGGCGACCTGGCAGAATCGTTAGCACACCTTCAAATTCCGCCGAGGTCGACTTTGCCTTTCATCCTTTCGGGGGTCGATAAATTAAGTACCAGTTGCGTACTGGGATCGATCTAATCGACTGGCTTCCTCCTCAAGAATTTCGGGCCTTGCGCTTAGAACAGAAAAGAAGCACGCTGAGAAAAATGCTGAGCGGCATTTCGTTCGTCTTTACGTTCACAGTTCACATTCCGCCGTGGTCGACTTTGCCTTTCATCCCTTTTGTGTGTCGATGAAATAAGAACCAGTTACGCACTGGGGTCGATTTTATCGATTAGCCCCCTCCCTCCCCGAAATTTCAGGCCTTGTGTCTATAAGAGAAAGGATTATATAGTAGTGTGTTGAGATAATCGTTAAAGCGATGGGAAAATTGTCGTGTAATATCTAATTATGCCTCGTAACGTTAATTAGAATTAATCAAAATTAATTAGATTCATACATCTTATTCCAATTTATTAATTTTCAACTTCTCAACCATTTCTTTCACACATTCTTAATCCCTCTCTTTCCCTCTCTTTCTCTCTCTCTCTCTCTCTCTCTCTCTCTCTCTCTCTCTCTCTCTCTCCTTCCCTCTCTCTTTCCCCCTCTCTCCAGTTTTTTCTGCTGTGAAGTTCCATATTCAAAGGTTTTGCATCAGATCTGAAAAAAAAAAAATTAACTTTTTTTTTTATAAAGAAATAAATTTTAATATTCTAGAGATATCTTGATGTTAAAAGGGCAAAGCTGGTTGGTGTGAGGGGGATAATATTTCAATAACACAGGAAATAAAGTAAAATGAAATATTAAATATTTGAAGTCGATGATTACTTTACGATCTGCTTCTTGTAATTGAAAATATATCAATGAAACAAATAAACAAACAGGACGAATGTTTAATAAATAAATAAATAAATAAATAATGATTTTTCATATAGCTCACAACACAAACGCATATAGATAATCGATAAAATCGATCCCAGTATTTGACTGGTAATTTGTATGGACTCCAGAAGGAGTCAACTTTGGTAGATAGAGTTTGAGCTCAGGATGAAGAGGGTTTAAACAGAATACGATTGGTTGAGCTGTAGGCAGTTCGCAGTTCTCATTATATATATAAAAGTGAGAACGTGTGTCGCTCTGTCTGTCTGTCTCTGTGTCTGTATGTGTGGATCACTAAAACTCAAGAACTACCCAACCGATTTCATTCAAATTTTACACATGCCTTACATAGGATCCATGGAGTGTTATAGGCCAAAAGAATTTTCAACTTCTTGCATAATGCGAGGCCAGAGCAATCTCTTATCTCTTACACTATTTCGGTAATATGTGTCAAAAGTGAAACAATAACATCTCTATTGTAATGTGATATAATAGTTTCACTATTATATGGTTTCAATTTCAATTAGTTTCACTATGTATTTATATACATGTGTGTTTATGTATATATTTTATATACATACATAAGGTGTTTCAAAAAGTTTGATATCATTTCGCAGTCTAATAACTTTGCCAGTTCTTGTTCAAATGACTTCAAATTTTAACAGCATTTGTAGAAACAGATCAAAATTTTATGCTAAATGTTTGATATGTTTATCTTTTCAGGTATAGAAATGGCATTCACTGGAAGAGAAAAGGCGTTTTGTGTGTTGGAGTATGCTCGAAGACAGTCGAACAAGACTGTGCAGCGTGCATCTGTGAGAGTTCTCTAAAAAGTCACCAACGGGAATGCAGATTTGGACAGGCACAAAAGGCTCAAAGAGGAAGGTTGTCTGTGTAGGGTAAAAAGATCTGGACGACCACTAACATCGGAAGAGACGTTGGAGCAGGTTCGCCAAAAACTCTTGCGAAGCCCCAAGAAGTCCATAAGAAGAACAAGTCTGGAAACCCAGATTCTTCCAACGACAGTTTGGCGCGTCCTGAGGAAACGCTTGCTAATGAAACATTACAAGCTGCAGCTCGGTAAGGCTATAACGGCAAATGACAAGCGAAAGCACAAACAATTCTGTGTTGATATGCAAGAGAAACTTGAAGAAGCCGAGTTCAAGGAATGTCATGTTGTCAGTGATGAAGCCACATTTCATACGAATGGCAAAGTCAATAAGCGTAATGTTCGTATTTGGAGCGAAGAAAATCCCCAAGCCACAGTTGAGCATGAGAGGGACTCACCAAGAGTGAATGTGTTCTGCGCCATCTCCAAGAAGCATCTTCATGGCCCGTTTCTCTTTGAGGGAAATGTAACCGATGGTGTGAAATCGTTCATGGAATCCACATACTTCTGAATTTCTCATTCAAATTTCTCGTTCAAGTCTTATGTTGCTCAATATTAAGCCTGTTTAATTTCATTTGCTTTGACCAAGTATTTTCTGTGATATTTACATCTCAAATGATATCAATTTTTTTGAAACACCCTGTATATATATATATATATATATATATATATATATATAT
>NC_068983.1:21975678-21976323 GCF_001194135.2 Octopus bimaculoides
GTTCTTCAATGTTTTGTAAATTTACCACGATTTTCACTAGGGTGTTAGGGTTAGGGTTTTAGGGTCAGAGTTAGGGTTTAGGATTAATGTTACGGTTACGGTTTTTAGGGTTAGGGTTAGGGTTAGGGTTTAGGGTTAGGGTTAGTGTTAGGATTAGGGTTAGGGTTAGTGTTAGGATTAGGGTTGGGTAATCGTGCGAGTGTTAAGCTGAAAAATTACAGATATGTGAAAAGTACCGACACTGCCATCTATTATAACTTTTGTTGTTCTGTTTAATATATACATAGATTATGCCTCCAAAGAAGAGAGTTTGCTGGGGAAAGACAGCAACAGACTGCAGTAATGCACCACATTCCAGAAGCTATTTTGAACATAATGCAAAATGGTTCATCAGCATCTTCTGCCCAATCTGATAGAATTCTGGCAAAACTGTGTAGCAACAGATCGCCAGCAATTGCTTCATCAGAAATTGCCGTCTTTTTTCCTGCTAAAAGGGATTACCCTGCTATGTATAATCAGGGCAGCGCAAAAAGTTGTTTTGCACAAGCATTTCTATAGCCAATTACACGGATGAAATTTACGTACGCTTAATAATTTTACGCAAAACAGCCTTCAGACTTTCCCTATTAATTTCATCGTCTTTTG
>NC_068983.1:21976688-21978549 GCF_001194135.2 Octopus bimaculoides
TATATATATTTCTATGCTAAAGAAATAGCAGAAGTACTGTAGAAACAATACTGCTCTGTCTCTAGTGATCCCACTGATATTAACGTAAGGGAAGTGAACGAGTCGATTCTCAACATAAAATCTTGGACATAACCTTCACTGCCTCAGACATCATAGTAGCAATAAACGAAGTCAAATACTATTCTGCTGTAGGCCCTGATAGATTCCCCGCTAGTCTCCTAAAAGAATGTTGACACCAACTTGCAGTCTCTCTGACCAACCTCTGGAGAAATTTTTTAGACTCAGGTTATATACCGAAACAGTTCCTATATCAGTCTGTCATTCCGGTTTTCAAACAGGGAAATAGATCACTCACAGTCAACTATCTCACAATCTCACTCACCTCCCATATCATTAAAGTTTTTGAAAGAGTGGTAAGATCAAGGATAGTTGGTTTCGTGGAGATCCACAAACTCCTAAATTCAAATCAGCATGGCTTTCGCTGTGGCAGGGACCGTCTAACACAGCTCTTATACCACATCGATGATATACTCAAAGCCTTGGGAACAGGTCCGAACTCTGATGTCATATATCTTGACTTCAGTAAAGCGTTCGACAGAATCGACCATAATAACTTACTCTCAAAATTGGCAAATGTTGGAATCCGTGGAAAACTTCTACACTGGATAATGTATTTCCTGGTGAACAGAACACAACATGTTGTGGTCGATGGAGTTCACTCAAGCCCAGCAAAAGTCACCAGTGGTGTCCCTCAGGGGACTGTCTTGGGCCCGCTCCTCTTTATAATCTATATAAACGACATTTCCAGCATCGTAAAACACAGCAAAGTGAAAATATTTTGCTGATGACACTAAGCTCCAGAAAATCATCAATGAAGAAGACCGAACTCAAGTCCAGTCTGATCTACATGCGGTGAGTAAATGGACACGCAAAAACAAAATGCAACTAAACGAGAGAAAATTTGAGCTGATGCATTTTTGTAAAAAGACTATGCTAAAACAAGCATACTCTCTTCCTTTAGAGAAACCTCTCACAGCATTCACTAAACGAATTAAGGGCATGCCTGATCTCGATTATTGGGAATGCCTTAAATCATTGAAACTCTTACTCTCTCCAGCGCCGCCTCGAGCGATACATCATGTGGAGAATATACCACCAGCATTGCCCAAACAACCTCACATTAGCTTCAAAATTCATTCAAAGCTAGGACCACGTGCCATACGTCCCCTACCCAATTCAGGATCACAACACATAAATACACTGCAACACAAATTCTTTTCTTCAACAGGCTCTGCCTATTTAAGATTGTCCCAAAACAGATCAAAGAGGAAAAGGATCCCATCGCCTTTAAAAAGAATCTGGACAAATTTCTTCAGGGAATACCACTCACTTAACAAGAACTCCCTACTCGAATAGACCATGATACTTGACTTAAAAAGGTGAAAATCTGCTCAATACACCGCCACAAAATTTTCACCAAATTTGGCAAAAATACTCATTACCTTAACCCTAACTCTAAAACCCGAACCCTAACCCTAAAACCCTAAAGCTAAAACCAGTATAAACGCACGAACGATGTCATAGATAACAGTACCGCCGATAGTTGTTGTTGACAAACAACGGCACTAATTTTATTCAAGGGAAAAGACCCCATTACACCGTCACAACGTGTTGTTGACAATCCACAGCAGTAATTGTTTTCACCTCAATAGACGTCAGTGATTGGTTGAAATTACTGAAATACGACAACTTTTAACATGAAATAACTTCGAATATAAATTTTTTTCTCTGTTCTATAAGATAAAATATACAAGTATACGAAGTTTTAATGTGTTTCGGTAGAAAACACACTAAATAAAAA
>NC_068983.1:21979619-21985600 GCF_001194135.2 Octopus bimaculoides
TATACCTGTATTGAGTACTCAAATAATTTTATTCGAGTAAATTCATTTACACGATGCACGTACATATACAGGTATATATATATATATATATATATACATACATACAAACATGCATGTACGCGCATATATATGTATATACATGTGCATATATATATATATATATATATATGCATATAGATACACATATATATGCATCTATCTAGCTATCTCTGTCTTTCTCTCTCTCACATTCATACAGACATATATACATACACACACGCACGTACGTATGTATGTATGTATGTATGTGTATATATGTATGTATAGGTCCCCATAATGTTTTTCTTAGCAAGGAGCTGTAATGCTTTGCTTTGTATTTGTACTGCGCTATTGGAAATAGAAAGGAAAATTATTATTATTATTATTATTATTATTATTATTATCATTATTATTATTGGATTTCATTCTCTTTCCGCGGTAAAATCCAATAATGATGTTAGAAATGATTATTGAATTTCTGAAGCCGTGTCTTGAAGCAGCTCCTGTTTTAATTTGTTTTAATATTTGTTTTCTGTAACGTAACTTAGATTTACTGGGTTGTATTTTATTGTTATTACGTCAAACAAGAGGAGGATAGCTTAATTGTTATATATGTTCCCGGTTTGCGAAAAGGTATTTTTGTTAATTGCTATTTCTTTCTACCTCTACGGTAGAAATTCATTTCAATATGGCTACGACAACGACGACGGTTGGATAAGATTTGTATAACGTTGGTAGATAATTTACTTCTTTGAGGAAGGAAAAAGCGAAAGAAACCTTGAATCTTGAATATTGGGAAGAGCAGCAATTCCAAGATTAACACAACTACAACAATAAACTTTACACGGTGTGAACAATAATTATTTCTGATTCAGAGACAAGAATTTCGAGAGGTTGGTATTTGGCAGATTACATCGACCCCAACATTTGACTGACACTTTGTTATATTGACCCCGGGAGATAAAAGGTAAAGTTAACCTCGCCGAACAATTGAACTCAGAATGTAAAGAGCCGAAACAAATACCGATAAGTATTTTGTTCGACGCCATAACCTTTCTCCTGGTTCTACAATGTCTGACTCCTTCTCCCAACTATACATTGTGTGCTGTCTTCAACAAAATTTTCTGCAAATTCTTCCAACCCTCGCCCGTTTTTACACGGGCTGAAAAATATTGTTGAAAACTATAACTTGCAGACAAGAAATTTATAGCATTACTGGTTTTCAAATTTTGGTTTTCAAACAACGCCAGCGAGTTCTTAGGAGAGGAATATGTCGATTACATCGACTCCAGTATTCAACTAGTACTTATTTTATCGATTCCGAAAGGATGAAAGGCAAAGTCGACCACAGCGATATTTGAACTCAGAACGTAGCGACGGGCGAAATGCCGCTAAGCATTTCGCCCGGCGTGCTATCTATCCTGTCAGCTCGCCACCTTAAATTTATAGCATTATTATCCTACATATTTAAGGTAGCGAGCTGGCAGAATCGTTAGCACACCGGGCAAAACCCTTAATAGCATTTCGCCCGTCTTTACATTCTGAGTTCAAACTCCGCTGAGGTCGATAAAATGAATACCAGTCGAGTACTGAAGTCAATATAATCGACTTACCCCTCTCTCGAAATTGCTGGCCCTGTACCAAAATTTTAAATCATTATTATCCTACATATGTCCGAGTAAATTTGTTATCTGGCAAAATTTTAAATGTCTCATTCCAACTGATGCAAAAGTGCGCAATACCACATGATCCGTTCCTGTTTCTCTACCCCAGCAGAAATCTATCCTCCACCCACCTCTATTCCAGAAGTGGTCTCGCTTACTCTTTCTATAACAGTGATTTCGTGTTTGTAGTTTGACAGAGGCATTTTGTTGAAGTTGTTCGGTATTCGAGCGACAGCTCCCAGATTTTAGCGCCCTAAGCCACTATTTAGTTTGCCTGGTTTGTAGTGCTGACCCTCGGTTGAACATCAAGCATCAAAACAACCTGAAAGTGATTAACGGATACGCATGAAAGAAACAAAATCGTTTGAAACGTAAGAGTATTTTAACAATACATTTACAAATACATAAACAGACATCACAAAACAGAGAATATTTACATAAACTCTAAATCAAAGCAAAACATAACAAAGAAAACCGGAAGTAGCGCCATTATCTATCCTTTATATTCGTAGCCTTGCACTGAATTTGAACAACATACGCAAACGCAAGCAATTCACACACAAAATGTGCAACCGTAACCAAGAGAAACGATATACTTCACTTGTAACAGAATGCAAAACTCGCTAAACATGCTACAATACAGTACTAACAACCTAAACATTTTAAGTTTTTATGAAGTAAAGAGAATAGTTATCATACACAACATTCGTGTTGGTTCAATGTAAATTAGAAGCGCGATATTGTTGTTGTCGGCACTCCGTCACTAACGACGACGAGGGTTCCAGTTGATCCGATCAACGGAACAGCCTGCTCGTGAAATTAACGAGCAAGTGGCTGAGCACTCCACAGACACGTGTACCCTTAACGTAGTTCTCGGGGATATTCAGCGTGACACAGTGTGACAAGGCTGACCCTTTGAATTACAGGCACAACAGAAACAGGAAGTTAGAGTGAGAAAAAGTTGTGGTGAAAGAGTACAGCAGGGTTCGCCAACATCCCCTGCCGGAGCCTCGTGGAGCTTTAGGTGTTTTCGCTCAATAAACACTCACAACGCCAGGTCTGGGAATCGAAACCGCGATCCTATGACCGCGAATCCGCTGCCCTAACCACTGGGCCATTGCGCCTCCACAGAAGCGTGATATAGAATATCTCAAATCCCCCAATGACTTCTGTGAGGAAGGATAGATCAAACCATGGTGGTTAACCGTGTTTTGATTTAATAATAAACAGGAAAATATTTATAAACCATACGTGATGTACATAAGAATATATATTGGATTGTCCGGAAAGTTCGTGCCGATTTGTAGTAGCTTACCTTTCGACTTATTTGCCATGAAACCACCTCAATTCTGGGAAGAGGGTATTTTCAAGTTAAAGGAAAGATGGAGACGCATTGTGCAACAAAATGGTTCATATTTATTGACCTTTTACTTTTCTTTAGAAATCGGCACGAACTTTCCGGACAACCCAATACATCCAGCACAAAGCCTAAATGACAATCGATCATAAGTAGGATACGATTGCACACCAAAAATGCAAGCATTCGAAATAACAGCGAACATTTCTAAATACATTAGCAAAAATAGACAAATACATACTCTCTGCCAACCGCCCTTCCAAATTATAGACCAAAATAACATCATTGGTACAAAGCAAATACAGACAATCCAAAATATGAACACAAAAGGACTACACACAAGTAACCTTTAAGTCTTGAATAAGCCAAACTAATACATCGCACCAAGCTAACAACACTAGTTTATTATTGCGGATTATATTAATCTTACCTGGAACCCAGTCTTTTCTCTGCGCGCTTACAAACTAGCGTACTATGGTTTGTTGTTTTTCAAACGAGTATTTGACCTTCGCAATATCACTTAACGATGTCGGCAGGCAAAGCTATTGGATTATAAATTAGAGGGTTTAATATTTTGTCAGCTTTGTGAAGTATGATGATTTATTCCTCGGTGAATCATTCAAATGTTTGTTTGTTTGTTTGTTTGTTTTTTTTTTGGTGACAATTTTTGAAAGTATTTGGTGATAGTCGTTTGGTATTTTATCTAGAAGTTTGGCACTTCCACATTCTCTGGTTCTTTTCTATCAGAATGTTTTACACGGGGCGTTCTCAGAACGACTGATATGTGCTATATAATGTGCGTTGAGAACTACTTACACGTTGGTGTTTTGAGGACAATTGGCATGTTCTACACGAGTGTTTTGTGACTAATATAGCTGTTACATAAATTATATAATTTATCCTGGTGGTTATATGATTGCAGCTGTTGAAAGAATACGTTTCTGTTTTTGGTACAAAATTTTCGTTAAGTTTTAAGTTTTAGCACGCCTTCTTAGCCCATAAAATGTTCCTTTACCGATTTTAATTTTTTTAATTCCATCTTTAGATTATTGTTTTGTTCAAAATATCCAGCTTTGGAACATTCTATTTTAGTCATTACTTGCATTCATATTTTCGATGATGTGGTTCTTCATTATATGAAAGCTCAGTAAAACCAGTAAATTTTTTCAGGTTACTCAGAAGCAACATAGTATATACAAAGGTAGATGTTAGGATATATATCAACAAAGTTTGGTCAGCACTTAGATGTTTCAACATAATTTTAAAATGTAAACTCTCACAGAAAAGTAAATTTTACACAGTTGTTGAATCTGTTTTGTTTTTTGACACTTCCGCCCGGACATTAACGAGAAGGCTTGAAATATGCTGGATAGCACCTATATGTACATACTTCATTCTAATTTAAATGCGTCCTGGAATGAACACCGCACCAATAGAATATACAATAAGCTTCCTGAAGTATCAGAAGCCATTAGTAAGTGAAGAGTTTGCTTTGCTGAACACTGGAGGTGTAAGAAAGAACAGGTTAATAGCACCTGGGCACGGCTATAATCGTATTAATCGCCCCGCAGAGTCATACATCGATCGGTTAACAGATGACATTGGATGTTATCGAGAGGAATTATCACATGCCATGGTAAATACAGATCTGTGAAGAATCAAGGCCATGTAAATCTGAGACCAGGCTCTTCCCAGTGAGGACGAAGTTTTGATTTGGTTCTTCTTCGAGGAATATTCTCAAAGTATATGGCCGTAAATAACATGTTATTAAACGCTAAATCACATCTGATCCAGGAGATATATCATTACCAAAATCATTTCCATCTTTCTTTTATCTTTATTTTGTTTTGTTTTTCAGACTCTGTCTCTGAGATCACCTTGTTCAATGCTTATTTCTATTTAATAAAAATGGTAAGATATTATTCAAGGTAAAAATGCGGCTGGTATTTATTGTAGGTTGAGCAACTGTGTAGAAACTCTTACGAACGCTTATGGCTTACTGGTGTTTCATTTTATTTGCTTGTGTATGCATGCAATCGTGCATGTGTGTATGCGTGTGTGTTTGAATGAGCGCATGCGCACGCTAATTCTATCGTCGAGATTTTTGTGTCATCTTCATCCTCACCACCACTAACACCACCATCACCACCACATCATATGTCAAAATACCTTTTCTTCACAGCAAGATCTCTAAATCAAGCAGCGATTATAGATGCATATCTACCAGCTTCTTTCTCATCTCTTTTCCAGCCGCATCAATCCTCTTATTACGCAGTTGATTGTTTGCCGCTGCCAGCTCCTTGAACTAAATAACCTTTTTGAGCCGGGAAAATCTCTTTTATCTTTAATTGAAATGTTCGGTTATCTGCTTTAAGTATAATGACATTTCAGATGACCTTTCTAAATATGGCCATGTTTGATTGTATTAACAAATACTGTCCGTCTTTTTGTAAGCCTGTATATGTCTGTGTAAGCGCATGTGAGTGTTTTTAAAGATGTATGTGTATATGTGTATGTGTGTGGGGGGTTTAAAGACACTTATACATAGATACTCACAGACACACACGCACGCAGTTACACACATTCACAAACGTACAAAAGTATACATATATCTTAGCATATATTTACTACTTGTTAAAATATCCGTGTGTGTGCGCGCGCGTGTATATATGCATGCATATCTGTACATATACACACACACATATATATATGCATATATTTAGATATAAGTACACACACTCATATATGCATATAGGTATACTTACACGTGCATATATTTATGTGTGTGCGTGTGTCTGTGCATCTTATATATATATATATATATATATACAAATATAAATATGTGTATACGTATGTTTTTGTCCATATATATATATATATATATATATATATATATACACACACATACACATATATGTTTATGCATGTATGTCTTTGTGCCT
>NC_068983.1:21985610-21989432 GCF_001194135.2 Octopus bimaculoides
TATACACACACATACACATATATGTTTATGCATGTATGTCTTTGTGTCTGTATTCGTGGATGAGTCCATGTATAGATAGATAGATAGATAGATAGACAGACATACAGAAAGAAAGACAGACAGACGTGAATGTTCATGTGAATACATGAGTATGTTCGTGTATGTAGACATTAGTATATATATATATATATATATATATATATATACACATACATACATACATACATACATACATACATATATATATATATATATATATATATATATATATACACATACATACATACATACATACATACATACATATATATATATATATATATATATTATGTATTTGTAATACATTGTATGGCGAATGGACTCATATTGAATCAGTTCTATTTAAATTTTTGTATAGGGGGTGTACATTAAATTTTCTAGGTCTTTTTAATCTATGCCATTGATTATATATGCGTGTGTGTGTGTGTGTGTGTGTGTGTGTGTGTCTGTGTGTGTGTGCGTGTGTACATACATAAATATATACATATATACACAGGGAACCACACATATACATACACATCTACATGCAGACGTATTGACAAACACACGCACACACCCATGTTTATAAGTCGGGTGTATGCATGTATGTATATGTATGTATGTATGTATGTATGTATGTGTGTGTGTATATATAAAAACTTGAGGTTATTGTGAAGCATTGTATGGATTATATGAACAGATTTGAAAGCCATATGAATGCAATTTCGTTTTTTTTTTTTTTTTTTTTTTTTTTTTGTAATTTTCGATTTCAGAAAATCTCTTTCATAAATTTATAGTAATGCGTTCAAATGTTTTTTAAAATTTATGTAGACATTTCCTGTCCATTAACCGTTGTAGCATTCGACGTCTGCAGTACGTTGCTGTATCGGTGAATTACATGAAAAAAAAAAAATGTTATCACGGTTATTTTTCTGCTCCTGAAGGCCACCTTTTTGCTGTAACACCGAAAAGAAACAAAAAAACAAAAAAGAAAAAAGAAAAAAAAACACTGCTGTAACAGCTTTTCACCGATATGTAGCCATCGATGACGTCTAATGAGCAGAAACCTTCGAATTTATTTTTCTTGCTGGTTCATGCCCCTAAAAGTATTAGCAAACACCCAATGTGTTTATTCTGACGTGGAATATATTGGAAATAACTAGGCTCATATTTTTATTACATAAACCTGTAGACCAACACCGCTTTATAGATAAAATTATCTATTATTCAAATTTCCGACATAAAAGTCGTATTTTTCAGATCAAAATTTACAGCCAAAATGTAAGTCGACATATACACCAAAACGACGATTTTGGAGGACCAAAAATTCCATGTTGTATGCAGTAGGATTTGGAAAGATAGTGACGATGAATTACATGAACAAATGGAAAACACGACAAGTAACATAAAGAATGACTCTTCGTCAGTTGTCGGCTGTTCATCTACTCCACATTTCGAGCAATTAACGACAATATGAGGCTTTGAAAAACAGTGGCTCCCGCAAACCAAGATAAAATTTGCGATGTGCGGAGGGTCAAAGCTGCTAACAAAAACAGGACAGTGAAGACATACAACAAACCAAACGAAAACAAACATGGAGGGCCGTTAGGCCAAACGAGGTAAGGTAGCGAACGCTTACTTCTACTACTACTGCTGCTGCTACTGTTACAGATGCTACGCCTATGTAACATATGAAAAAGAGAACATGGAATTCACGAGATCTTTTATTGATCATTACGATCGTTTCGACTCCTTGCGGGTGAGATTCTGTGCATCATTCGGTGCAGATGTGCCTCGTCAGGTGACTTTTCAAAAGTCACTCATTAAGCTCGGTTTCGCTTAGTTCAATTATAATATATTTCGTTATTTGCCTGTAGCTGGTGGTGCTCAGGGGAAATCATGGTTTAGAATGACTTGGAATGATGTACAGCTCTTTTTATAGGTAATGAACCTACTTTTAAATGATTATAAATAAAATACGTATATACAAACCATAAATTTTTTTAAATGTACAAAAATGTACATAGGTGCAGGGGTGGATGTATAGGCGTAGGAGTGGCTGTGTGGTAAGTAGCTTGCTTACCAACCACATGGTTCCCGGTTCAGTCCCATTGCGTGGAACCTTGGGCAAGTGTCTTCTACTTATAGCCTCGGGCCGACCAAAGCCTTGTGAGTGGATTTGGTAGACGGAAACTGAAAGAAGCCCACCGTATGTATATATATATATATATATATATATATATATACACATACATACACACACATATATGTATGTGTGTGTGTGCGTGTGTGCGCCTGTGTGTGTTTATGTGTCTGCGTTTGTCCTCCCATCATCGCTTGACAACCGATGTTGGTGTGTTTATGTACCCGCAACTTAGCGATTCGGCAAAAGAAACCGATAGAATAAGTACTAGGCTTACGAAGTATAAGCCCAGAGGTCGATTTGTTCGACTAAAGGCAGTGCTCCAGCATGGCCGCAGTCAAATGACTGAAACAAATAAAAGAATAAAAGAATAACCAGCTACAGGCAAATAACGAAACGTATTATATTGGAACAAAGTGAAACGAGTTTAATGAGTGAGGTACCTTTTGAAAAGTCACCTGACGAGGCACACAAGAAAAACGGTATTTCATTTCTCGACACTACAGTGGGAGTGCATATAAATACTAAAAAAAACTAGTTAGGGTTTTATTTTGGTGTGTGTGTGTGTGTGTGTGTGTGTGTGTGTGTGTGTGTGTGTGTGTGTGTGTGTGTGTGTGTGTGTGTGTGTGTGTGTGTGTGTCTGTGTGTGTGTGTGTGTGTGCGTGTGTCTGCATTTGTCCCCACCACCGCTTGACAACCGGTGCTGGTGTGTTCACATTCCCGTAACTTAGCCGTTCGGCAAAAGATCCCGATAGAATAAATACCAGGCTTAAACGAAAATAAGTACTGGGTTGATTCGCTCGGCTAGAATGTTTCAAGGTGGTGCTCCAGCATGGTCGCAGTCACATGACTGAAGCAAGTAAAAAATACTGTCCATAGGACTCGATCCCACATGTCTTGGGAACATGAGAGATGCGCTATCATTATACCACAGCAACACTTCCATAGGTCTCGAAGTCCCTAAATTCTTACGATGTAAACATCAATTAATAATTACAATAATTAATAACGATTTCAAATTTTTGCCACAAGGGTAGCTTGGTGGAATGAGATTAAAACGATTACATCGACCCCAGTGCGTAACTGGTACTTATTTAATCGAACCCGAAAGAATGAAAGACAAAGTCGACCTCGGCGGAATTTGAACTCAGAACATAGCGACGGGTGAAATACCGCTAAGCATTTCGCTCGGCGCGCTAACGATACTGCCTTACAATAATTAGTAACTGTACAATAAATGATAACCAAAGAGAAACTATTTTGAGGTAATTATCCTGGAATACAGTTGTCGTGATGCCAACCCAAATATGCCTCCACTGTCGAATCGAAACCAACGTGTACTTTAAATTCACAGCGAGACTACATTTATATATATAAAGCTGTGAGTGAGTATGTTTATTCAATAACAAGAAAAATTGATTTAAGAATATTTGCAAATCAAATAATGATTATTGAATAAGTAAACTGAACAGAATCGCTAAACATCTTTGAAAATTGAAATTCAATGACAATGTGCCACAACTAAGAACATCTTGGCAGAACCACAGCACGAGTGAAAAGGTCATGAAAAATTCAGAACTAAGTTATTCCATTGGGGAGAGAGAGAGAGAGAGAGAGAGAGAGAGAGAGAGAGAGAGAGAGAGAGAGAGAGAGAGAGAGAG
>NC_068983.1:21989832-21993955 GCF_001194135.2 Octopus bimaculoides
AGACGAAATATCGCTAAGCATTTCGCCCGGCGCGCTAACGTTTCTTGTTTCTTTATTGCTCACAAGGGGTTAAACATAGAGGGGACAAACAAGGACAGACAAAGGGATTAAGTCGATTACATCGACCCCAGAGCGTAACTGGTCCTTAATTTATCGACTCCGAAAGGATGAAAGGCAAAGTCGACCTCGGCGGAATTTGAACTCAGAACGTAACGGCAGACGAAATACTGCTAAGCATTTCGCCCAGCGGGTTAACGTTTCTGCCAGCTCGCCGCCTAACACTAAGAGTATATCGAGGCGTCAATGATATCTCAACAACTAATTAGTAACAATAGAACTGCTGCTAAGATTGAATATATCAGTATTGCAAGATTGTGTCATATGCTGTAGAGTGAAAGCTATAATTAATCTCAGCCGACATTAATTGAATCATCACTGGACGTAATAGAATGTTAATAACGTTATATGTTTCATTTAGAACACATGAGCAGTATAGTGGAGATGAAAATCATCGAAGTAGACATAAAATTGTTATAGTTTAGTAGCAAAGTTACTCCTAACCTCACTTGGCCCTTTAAAGCTGTGTTTAGACTGATGCACTTAGTCCAGCTTTACTGATTTTGTGACTCAACTGTTCTTAAATGAAATCTATTTCAGACACTTTAACGTACTTTCCTTTCATTCTCCCTTCCTTTCTTTCTTTTTTCCTTCTTTCTTTCTTTCCTGTTTTGCTCTCTGACTTCTTTCTATCTTTCTTTCTTCCTCACTCGCTCCCTCTCTTCCTTCTTTATTTTATTTGTTGTGCGGTTTCGATTCTAGCTTTCATGTAGCTCCTTCTCGTACATCTTTTTTTTTTTTTATGTTTTTCCTTTTCTTTAACATGATTAACTCCTGTCACTTGCAATGTCTTCTCAAGCTAAACCAAAGACCTAATTTCCAGCAAAACAACACTGCTTATTTTCATATTTGTTTTATTTAATTCACAAGTATGAAACTTCGGATTATTATATGAAAAGACGACGAAGAAGTATAGAAAACGGTAGAGAAGTGGCTATAATATCTCTCGGAATTTAGTTTGAGGTCTCTAACCCTTTGAGTTAAAATCCCTCAAGGGCGAGGATGGGGTAACTTTGTCTTTCATATTACTAGGGCCCATAGCCTACGTAGATGTAATGCATTGGTAGTATATTCAGTCAGCAATGCCCTTTATATTATAAACTTTGTTCCAATGTTAGAAATTATTGATTTTAAATTTTGGCACAAAGCCAGCAATCTGAAGGGAAGTACTAAATCGATTACATCGACCACAGTGCTCAACTGGTACTTATTTTATCGGCCCCAAAAGAATAAAAGGCAAAGTCGGCCTTGGCAGAATTTGAACCCGGAACGCTAAGACGAATGAAACTCCGTTAAGCATTTTGCCCGGCTTGCTAACGATTCTGCTATCTCACCGCTCTTCCAGAGTAAGAAATTATTATTAAGGAAAATATATTAGGTAGTTGTGATATCTTTTATTTATTTCAGTCTGCGGTCATGCTGGAGCATCCGCTTTGAAGAGTTTTAGTCGAACAAATCGATTCCAGTACTTATTTTTTTTTAAGTCTGGTACTTATCCAATCGGACTCTTTTTACCAAATCACTAAGTTATGGGGACGTAAACACACCAACACCGGTTGTCAAACGGTGGAGAGACAAACACACACATACATATGTACAACGCGATTCTTTCAATTTCCGTCAACCAAATCCTCTCAGAAGGCTTAGGCCGACTCGGGGCTATAGTAGAAGGCATTTGCCCAAGGTGCCACGCAGTAAGACTGAACCCGAGACCATGTGGTTGAGAAGCAAGCTTCTTAACACACGGCTATGCTTTCACCTACATTTGTCAAAGTTATTAGGAGCGTGGGAGAATCGGTACGGTTCCATAGAGAACTTGAAACTGAGTGAGGTCGAAGACCTGGTACAGTAGGAATTTATCATCACACCCCTCCGTTTTTAATACATAAATTTAGATTAATGAGAAATTTTGTTTTGTTGTTTTTTTTTAAATCTCTCTTTATTTTATTCTTCAATATTGGAAAACTTCGGGGAAATATAAAAAGGAAGGAAAGCAATATAAAAAATCGCAACAACACAAGAAAGAACTTTTAATATAGAAATTATTTTCCTTCAAACTTATTTGCAAAATGCCGAATGAATAAATGTATAGCGTCAAATATATAGCTAGCCAACCTTTTACGAGACAAAACAATACTCGGAAGACATTTAAAAAGAAGAAAAAATACTCCTATTTCACACAAAATATTTTTTTATAGCCAGCATTGCAATACATTGTCTTTAGTCATAAGACGGAAGAATTTTTTCTTTAATATAAGAATGTATATAAATAAGAAATTTCTAATTACTTACAGGTGAAATTATCTACGAACAAGTCTGGAATTTCAGAATTGATTACTTTGGTCAGATCATTCACGAGGTCTTACGCAAAGACGTCTATTTATTTATTTATTTATTTATTTATTTATTATGAAATGTCAGAGTTACTCGGTAGCAATACGAACAATAGGAAGAGATCTTGTCAGGGGTCTGTTAAAAAAATAGCTGATATATATCGAGAAAAAAAAAACAAATAAAAACAGATAAGGTAATTTTAGGCGATTAACTCACCTAATCAGATTGCTTAGAATTTTTGGTTGGTTTGAGGGTGGGATGAAGTTGGCTCTTGTAAATAAATAATCACAATATAAGAATGCGTGAAAGCGGCGAACTGGCAAAATCGTGACCACGTCGTTCACCTTTACGTTCTGCGTTCAAATTCCGCCGACATCGACTTTGCCTTTCATCCTTTCGAGGTCGACAAAATAAGTATTTCGATCTAATCAACTTATCTCCTACCCCAAAATTGCTGACCTTGTGCCAAATTTTGAAACCAACATATGAACGTGTGTGCGTGTATGTTAGGCGATAAGCTGGCAAAATTGTTAGCACACCGGGAAAAATGCTTAGCGGTATTTCGTCCGTCTTTAAATTCCGTGTTCAAATTTCACTGAAGTCAACTTTGCCTTTCATCCTTTCGAGATCGATAAAATAAGTCGTAGTTGAATACTGGTGTCGACCTCATCAACTTACCCACTCCACCGAAATTGCTGGCCTTGTGCCAAAATTTGAAACCAATATAAGAATGTGTGCCTACGAACATGCGCTAGTTATTTCCTGTTATAATAAAAATAAATGCGCTCTTTTAAAGCCTCGCCAGGTTCATGGGCCCGGTTTCTATGGCGTATGTGTTCCCCAGCTGGACGGGACGCCAGTCCATCGCAGCGTTACTCATTTTTTGCCAGCTAAGTGGACTGGAGCAACGTAAAATGAAGTGTTTTGCTCAAAAATACAACGCGTCGCCCGGTCTAGGAATCGAAACCACAGTCTTACGATCATGGTGCCGACACCCTAACCACTTAGCCACGCGCCTCTACATTTCCTGTTAATAATGGTTTGTTATTTAGGTACAAGGCCAGCAAGTCTGAGAGGCTAGTTTTAGTTTCTTCGACTCCAGAATTTGACTAATAATTTGTTATCCACTCCAAATGAACGAAAGGCAGGGTTGATTTCAGTGGGATTTGAACTCATAGTCGGTACAAACATTGCAAAGCAATTTTTTTTTCCGACGCTTTTAACGATCTTGCCAGCTCGCATGCTAAAAATGTCTCACATATGTAATAGAGTGTGGATGCGCAATGGTCCAGTGCTTAAGGCAGCAGACTCGCGGTCGGAGGATCGCGGTTTCGATTCCCAGTCCGGGCGTTGTGTGTGTTTATTGAGCGAAAACACCTAAAGCTAAAATAAGTACCACACTTAAAAAAAAAGTCCTGAAATCAATTTGTTCCATTAAGCTCTTCAAAGCGGTGCACCAGCATGGCCGCAGTTCAATGGAGTAAAAGATAAATACAATTGGTCACCAGTTATTATTTATTTTAGACACTGCTTTTAGCGTACTGTATCCATTACCATAAAAGGATCTATTTCAAAACGGGGGCACCAGTTTTCATTTATGTTTTATGTAGTGTTTTTGGTACGGAAAGACTTTCAAACTTCGTATACTTATCTATTTTGTGTTATAGAACAG
>NC_068983.1:21994136-21996057 GCF_001194135.2 Octopus bimaculoides
CTAACCCTAACCCTAAAACTAACCCTAACTCTAGAATCCAAACTCTAAAATTGTTACACACATAGATACGCACAGTGTAATTTATTATATAAACAATATATGCGTATAAATTACGATTAAACCGGATGAAATATGTCACAGGGAATAACATTTTTATGACTGCCCAGCAGTAACTCTATTCAGCTGAATAGACGTCAGTGATTGGTTGAAATTACAGAAATACGACAACTTTAACATGGAATAACTTGCGATGTACGTTTTTTTGTTAAGAAGACTAAGAGTAAAAGATGTTTTATATGACACATTCTACCAGTGTCCCAAGTTTCAAAGTGTTTCGTTAAGAAAATACTGGTGCCCCCGTTTTGAAATAGATCCCCATAAAATTACGATACATTAGTGTATGTCATGCAACAAGTTTTAATGCATGTGAAAATGAAGTGAGTAGTTAAAATTTACCAGAAAAGTAAAGACAAATGAAAATATTTTTGCTTCAATAGAATTACATATATTTAATAGTAAGCATCTGTGAACACTTTGTAGAAAATTCCTGTCGACAGAATGTTTTTTATTAGCTGGCGACGTAAAGGCATGCAGATTATAACTTATTCATACTTCACGATTGGCTTCTGAAATTGAATATGGACCTTCAAAATTGATCTTTCCTACTTGGTTAAAATTAGATTTTCATATCTAAATAAATTAGGAGACCTCCACCTCTTGAACATTCGTGGTATCAGAAACCTTACCCCTAAATCCTGACGGTATTAGCAGCTAGATCGTCTTCTTGTGTTTGGAAGAATGTCGTTTGTGGTATCTGTTACTGCAATGTTTCAGTATCTGAATACGTTCTTTTACCACGCGTAACCGACGAACTGTTGCCACTGTGCCAACTCAATGAGTGATAATTTTAATCACGAAACCTACAAAATTAGGTCAGAGCGGATGAAATATGGCAATAAAACACATGACAATAGATTTGAACGGAATACGACGAGCAAGTAAAGTGCTAACAATAAAATACGTTAAACGAAATAACAATTAAGGAGCTAATAAAAGGAAATAAAATTATATGAAAATAAAAAATTTTCTTTTTTTTTACTCTAGGAACAAGACCCGAAATTTTGGGGAGAAGACCAGTCGATTAGATCGACCCCAGGACACAATTGACACTTAATCTATCGACCTCGAAAGGATGAAAGGCAAAGTTGACCTCGGAAGGATGACAGGCAAAGTCGACCTCAGCGGAATTTGAACTCAGAACACGAAGATAGACGAAATACTGCTAAATATTTCGCTCGGGGTGCTAACGTGTCTGCCAGTTCACCGCCTTACCGATAAAATATATTAAAAGATAGGAAACTGCCAATGTTAGGCAAAATACTTTTTAACGCTAAATTTTAAAAGATTTATATCATATGCTATAGAGAATCAATGGGAAAATAGTTTATCCCGTGAAACTTGAAGTGTGTCCGTGCGAGGCTATAGCAGAAGACACTTGCCCAAGTTCCACGCAGTAGGACTGTATCCGGAACCATGTGGCTGGGAAGCAAGCTTCTTTATTTCATTACATTTGCCATAAAGGAATAATACAGACGGAAGCTTGCGAGTTGGGGATCTTTTTTAAAACGGGGGCCACATTTTTCATTAACGAAACACTTTGAAACTTGGAACACTGGTAGAATGTATCATATAAAACATCTTTTTCTCTTAGTCTTCTTTAAAAAAAAGAAATCCCTAAGATATTCCATGTTAAAATTGTCGTATTTCTGTAATTTCAACCAATCACTGACGTCCATTCAGCCGATATACATTAAGTGCCGACTACATAAACAAACGATTCTGAAACAATTAACCCTAACCCTAACCCTAGGGTTAGGGCTAGGGTTAAAGCAAATTTAAAATGAAAAAAGCAAATAAAACG
>NC_068983.1:21996209-21998423 GCF_001194135.2 Octopus bimaculoides
GATAAGTATAGGAAGTTTGAAAGTCTTTCCGTACCAAAAACACTACGTAAAACATTAATGAAAAATGTGGCCCCCGTTTTAAAATAGATCCCGGGTTGGACACAGACACAATGATAATGGAATGAAAAAAGAGATGGCTGGTGGGGGAAGCAGACAACGCCCACCGATTGCTACCTCCCGAAAACATTGTTCTTTTTTTAATAAAAAAACACAAACGAGGTATTGAACCTCTTACAACAGTTACAAATTGAGGCACTGAGCCTCTTACCAATCAAATCTCACAAAATTTCAGCAAATATATTCAATCGTTCTTTCAAATTGAGGCGCTAAGCCTCTTACCAAAATCACCGAGTTCAAATTGAGGCACTAAGACCTCTTACTCTACCTCCCCGCGTCTGGGTGCCAAATCTTGCGAATAATTTGTGCAAAAAATTTATTACAGTTGAGGAGGTTGATCTTTTGCACTTAACAATTTGAGGCCATTTTGTAAAACTGTCAACTACTACTAAGTAGTAATAACCATTTAACGGACCCGCGAAATCGATGTGTAATCTCGACCATGCGATTTTTACTTCTGGTCAATGCTCCCATTTTTTAGTAGGCAATTTCGCTGCCAGAGAACATCCTCTGAAGCCTTTTACCAAGTTTTCAATTTCCTTGTCCATCTTCGACCAATATACATAACTGAGCATTAGTGCTTTTATCCTTGAGATCCCCGGATGACCAATGTGAAATTCTTTCAACATTCTTTTTTGAAGTGTGTCCCGTATCACTATCCTTTCGCCATTCATCAGCAAACCGTCATATGTTGAATATGTTTACGTTTTAGTGTTTTTTTGTACTGAACTTTTTTTTTTTGTTTCCTTTTGTTGAACACAGTGTTCTTTGGTTTTTGTTTGTTTCATTTATGAACTTATTTTTTAACGCATTCCGCTTTATATCTTCCAGGCCTATCGGTAACTCTCGTACAATGTTCTACATTATGTTCTTAATTTCACCTTCGGCTCTTAGAGCTGCTATTACTGTATCCTTGAATGGTTCGCCATTTTTGGATATTAACTTGCACATGCTGTCGGCATGTCCTAACTTTTTCCGAAGGTGAATATTCCATTGCGTAGTCATAGTTTAGTCGTATGTCGCCCCATCTTTATAATTTGTTTACTGTATGTATTAGAATTCCTGTTTTAGATCCATAAATTGTCAGCAACGGGTGATGGTCAGTTTGTAACCGTAAACGTCTCCCATGTATAATCCCATGGAACTTCTTGATGCCAATATAATTGCCAATTCTTCTTTCTCAATCTGGCTATAATTTTTTTCCGCTGGCAATAGTATCCTTGACGTATGAGCTACGGCCTTTCTACTGCCATCGTCACATTTATGTAGGAGTACTGCTCCTACCCCGTACTCACTAACATCTATGGCCAGTATCGTTTCCAACTTTGGATCGAAGTGTATTAGAGACAAGTCTGAAATTGAAATACTTTTTAACTCGTCAAATGCCTTCTGGCATTTTTCTGACCAAAACCATTTGGTATCCTTACGTTGTGTTCGACTAAACAGTCATTTAATCCTGTCGAGAAATCTGTACACACTTTTAGTTTATTCTTTATTTTTTTTTTATTTTTTTTTTCACATAAACCGTCGGTGCTGCCCAGTCTGGGTGGTCGATTTTCTCAATTATAGCTAGACATTCCAGTCTTAACATTCTTTTTCGAAAATTTGTTCAAATCTTCGGTAATATTCCTCGAAGATGACTCCTTCTTCCGGGTTATATCTAAATTCATTCATTGAATTCGCTACATGGTCTGGCGAAAACGTATTTTCAGGTTTTGTTACCAACTTCATTTGTTGTAGCATTTGTTGCTGTAATATTTGTTGTGGATCTTTTTTAAAACGGGGGCCACATTTTTCATTAACGAAACACTTTGAAACTTGGAACACTGGTAGAATGTGTCATATAAAACATCTTTTTCTCTTAGTCTTCTTTAAAAAAAAAGAAATCCATAAATTATTCCATGTTAAAGTTGTCGTATTTCTGTAATTTCAACCAATCACTGACGTCCATTCAGCCGATATACATTAAGTGCCGACTACATAAACAAACGATTCTGAAACAATTAACCCTAACCCTAACCCTAACTCTAACTCTAACCCTAACCCTAACCCTAACCCTAGGGTTAGGGTTAGGGTTAGGGTTAGAGTTAGGGTTAG
>NC_068983.1:21998433-22005752 GCF_001194135.2 Octopus bimaculoides
AGAATCGTTTGTTTATGTAGTCGGCACTTAATGTATATCGGCTGAATGGACGTCAGTGATTGGTTGAAATTATCGAAATAAGACAATTTTTTACATGAAATAAATTCGAATCCAAAAATATTTTTCTGTTCTATAACACAAAATAGATAAGTATACGAAGTTTGAAAGTCTTTCGCTACCAAAAACACTACGTAAAACATTAATGAAAAATGTGGCCCCCGTTTTAAAAAAGATCCTTTGTTGTTGTTCTTTGAGTTGTTGTTGTTGATGTTTTTGCAACTCAACTGAATCTACCAACAAGTTTTCCATGATTTTACGGATTTTTCGTAAAATGTGTACAACAAAATGTTTGTTACTCCTCTGTCGAGTTGTTACTTTCACCACGGGAATTTTTTTTTTAATTTCTCCACGTGAAAAATATCTTTTTTAATCCAACTTTACGATGAAAGTAAACAAACAAAGTTTGTTCTTTTTTTGGAAGCGTTGAGATGTATTATAAGATACAGAAATAAATTTATTTCTCAAACGCGTGATAATGCTATAAATAGCGTGATCAAATTATCCATACATTGCAGAAAAATACGTTACTGGCCAGCCATGAGACTCGAACTCACATCTCTGTGATTACGCGTCAAGTGTTTTTAGTTCAATGGTAAAACACTTGACGCGTAATCACAGAAATGTGAGTTCGAGTCTCATGGCTGGCCAGTAACGTATTTTTCTGCAATGTATGGATAATTTATCCTGATCACGCTATTATCACGCGTTTGAGAAATATCTTTTTTAATGTCGTCTGCGTGAATTGTTTAAATCCTCGTCGTTATTGTTATGATGTGGCGTTTTCCACAGTTATAATGTATGGCCATTGTTGTGACTGTAGCTGTTGTATCTACTCTAGTAGCCACGATATTTTCTTAGTATCTCTTCTATACCGGAATGGTAATACACCGCTTTGCCCATCGTGCTATCATTGATAGCTCTGCAAGTCATCGAATTTGAACAGCCTACCTCGGCTATAACACGTAAGTGACACTTAACTCCAAATGAGAACTCGTACGACTGACACACGACTCTCCGTACTGGTAGACGAAGTCTCGCTTTATAATGGCTCCTTCCTACCACTTGTCCCGTGGGAATGGTGTATCATTTCCACTACAGCAATAGATAGATAGATAGATAGATAGATAGATAGATAGATAGATAGATAGATAGATAGATAGATCATACACACACACACACACACACATATATATATATATATGACATACAAAGAAAACAGGAAAATGTAACATAGCATATGTATGCGTGTGTGAGTGTCTGTGTGTGTGTGTGTGCGTGCGCGTGAGTATATGTGTATGCGTATGTGTGTGCGCGTATGTGTGTGTGTGTGTGTGAGAGAGAGAGAGACGAGACGAGAAAAAGAGACAAGATCGATCATAATACTTTTTGCACCATGTTTGAAAACTTAATCTATTTTATTTAAGCCGCTGACGTCCTTGAGAAAACCGAGAAGTCACGCGATCTTAGAGAATTGAAGCCTAGTAACAAATTAATACATGTGCGGAAAGACATCTAACATAACAAAAGCAGAGATAGGGAGATAGATAGAGACAGATAAATCAAAAGATAGACAGGGGAGAAGGGAAGAGGGGAGAGGGAAGAAGAGAAATCGAAACTAGATAGATAGATAGATAGATAGATAGATAGATAGATAAATAGATAGATAGATAGATAGATAGATAGATAGATAGATAGAAAGATAGATAGATAGATGGATAGATAGATAGATAGATAGATGGATGGATAGATAGTGAAAGAAAGAAGGAAAATATATAACATTAGTTCCGTTTTGAATATGAACAAAGGTTCTACATTTTAAGAGAATAAGAAATAGGGGTTGTGACTTTTCATGCCATTGTAAAGGACATTAATAGCGTAAGCGAACCGAAAATACCGCATCGAAACCATTTTGTGGTTTCGTCTTATCTTGCCTGTAACTTATCACTCGATCTGCAGTGCTCCTCTCGTTCCTCCCCTCACTGCTTCTTTCTGTCTCTTTTCCCCTACTCTCATTCTTTCTCCCTCTCACTTTCTCTTTCTGTCTGTCTCTCCACCCTTTCTCTCTGTTACGCACAAAGGAATAAAGAGAGAGAGAAAGAGACAGATAGACTGAGATTCTTAGCGACTGTCGTATTAGATTCCATTTTAAAAGTACTGTGTCTGCAGCAGAGAGATATATTGTCTGCGAGTGGAATAATTCATCTGAAAATATAGTTTCAGAACCGAGACATCTACATATTAACCAATCGAAGCACTTTGTTGGCTGCTTGAAACGATGTGAAATACAAATGGCATCAGCTCAGTAAACAGTCACTTCAGAATTGCATTTGCGGTCAACCGAGCTATAATACGACGACTTTCATAATTATGTGATTGGGTATTTCGGAGGTTAACCCTCCCATTTATATTAGTGGATAACTGGATGGCTGGATGGCTGGATGGAGGGATGATTATCGTACTGTTATTGTAGGGGAAAAAAATCACTATTACCTCTTAAATTAGCAAATTTGCTAAACAAGAGGTCCGAGTGCGTCTCAAAATGTCGGAGTGAAAATAAAAACATGTACCTCATCCATCATATAACATAGTGCCCAGCTGATACCCTACCAAGTCACGAACCAAATGCTAACTAGATACACGAAACGTATTTTCTCATTTTGAGTAGGTTACTACTTTGAACAGGATACATTCTTACATACAATGTAACAGGCATACAACCATTCATATATGCATATATATATATATATATATATATATATGTGTGTGTATAAAAATGTATATACGCATATATATATATCATACATACATTCATACACGCACACATATGCATGTATGTGTGTGTATATATATATATAAGATACGAGGAGTTTTTCGTCAGGGTGGCTCAAACTAATAGGTATGCGATCTGAGTGCTGAAATAGGTATGCCACTAAAATTCCGGTTTGAACTGCCTTATCCCAAGCGGCTAGAAGTGACTTCCCCTAGGAAGAAAGACAAACAATTTGGTAAGACTTGGCAAGGCGTCTCGAATGACGAAATACTGAGCATATGGAATCTTCGCGTGATACGATGTTCCAATAGCTGGGATATCCTAGAAACAGCTGTCAGACGCCGAGCAGCTGGATAGTATGTCCAGGCCTTAAGGCAGCACTGCACACGTTATAGACTAAACAACAACTATATCACCATCAGCATCATCATCAACAACATACAAACACACATACACACACGCACGCACACACACACACACACACACACACAAAGTATATTACATATGCTAAGTCAGTGTGTTATGTGCAAAGATGAATTCTGCTGACATTGCAGAAAGTCGCTAGAATGACCCCCTTCTCCCTCTCTCTCACTCTTTCTCTCTCCTTCTCGTTCTCTCTCTCTCTCTCTCTCTCTCTCTCTCTCTCTCTCTTCTCCCTCTCCCGCTTTCTCTCTCTTTATTTCTTTCTCTTACATTGGTTTCAAATTTTGGCACAAAGCCAGCAATTTTAGGTGGGGAATCAGCCGATTACATCGACTCCAGTGTTCAACTCGTATAAGTTCCACCGACCTCGAAATGATTAAAGGCAAAGTCAACTACGGCACAGTTTGAACTCAGGATGTAAAGATCCGATCCGGAAGAAATGCCGCTAAAGATTCTCCCAGCTCCCCGCCCCCTTTCTCTTATGTTGGTTTCAATATGTGGCACAATGCCAGCATGTTCGGGGGAAGGGCGGAAGTTGATTACATCGACCCCAAGGCTCAACTGGTACTTATTTTATCGACCCCGAAAGGATGAAAGGCAAAGGCGACCTCGACGGAATTTAAACTTAGAACGTTAAAGCGAACTAAATGCCGCTAAGCATTTTGTTCGACATACTAACGATTCTGGCAGCTCAACGCGTTTTCTTTCTCTTATATTACCAGGTTTGTTTATTAGTTTTTACCGATGCAGACGACCGTCATCATTTTTCCTTGAACTTCAGGTTTCATTTGGAATGAACGTCGTATCTGATCAAGCTCGCGTATAACATCCACTGTTATTGATTATTCCATGTCTCAGTTGTATTCTATAATCAAATAAACATATGCGCGAGTTACCTTAATCATTCGCAGCCCTTTGCAAATGCTAACAGAATAGATCCTGAATGTTTACTCAGTGGATTAATTCAATAATTGTTCATTTAGACTAGAGATTAGCCTCTTCCAATTTGCTGAGCTAATTAGAAAGAAATATTTACAACATATTGAATCATTTACTAATGAATCATAAATTCACATAGCTGCATCTTATCGTAGATTGGCCGAAATAATTTGCATCTACAACCAAAGAGTTTTCTTTTTCTTTCATTCTTTCTTTTTTTCTCTCTTTCTTTCTCTCAATATAATTTTGTGTAGTCGGCATAATGGGGCGTCCGGTTTAACACCATCATAAGGTCCTTGAGTAGCTTTAGCGATGTCTACTTTGTTGCAAGTCATTGAACTGTGTCACAACTCAAAAGTGATGGAACCCTACATAAATAGTATAACTTCTACAGAGCCAGATTTATTAAGAGCTTGCCCTCCTGTATCTTTCCCCAGTGGGCCCTCACTCTTGAGAACCTGTTATTAGAAACCATCTTATACTCTTGAAGCCCTACTCTTTTCAGTGGAAAACAGTATAACTTTTACAGAGCCAGATTTACTGAGGGCTTCCCCTCCTATATTTTTCCCTAGTGATCCCTCATTCTTGAGAAGTTCGACGAAAACAATGTCATATAACATTAATCAGGCATTTTACTGGCTTAACAGTCTGCTTATGGATCCCATTTGTTTCTAGTCTTTTGCGTTAGAAGCTTCCTGCCTGATCAGACCATACAAGGACAGGGATGTCTCTGATCTATATTTCATCAACTCCAGTATGTCCAAGCGTTAGTTATGTCGCCCACACTTTCCATCGTTTGAATTAACGACGTACTGGCTATAACCTCTAACAGCGCCCTCTCTTATGCAGATGATAAACTTTCTGCTCCTTCTTAACATTTCATACATAAATGTCACAGCACATCAAATTCTACATCACTGCCTCCATGAATAGGGAAATTTAAAATATTTTCTCGATCTCATCTAGTGAAATCTGTGCCACAAATACTAGCCTTCGTCTTTAGATACCAGAAAATACTTCAGCTCCAAATAGCTATTGACACTCTATAAAGAATATTGCTCTTGAATTTGAAACATTGCTGCTGCTCAACATAAAAACATTCAAGACAGCATGTAAAAGAAAGTTATCTGATTGATCGCTAAAGATTAATTCAACAACACTTTCCAGCCTCTAAGCCACTGACGCATTCACCTGTACCGTTACAATAACGGTCTCTATTCGCTCATCCTTTGTCTTCTTCACAAGTGCCTTATCAACATCTATTCCATGTTCTTACACCCTAAGACTTCAACTTTCAATCTTTTGGAATTCCTTTACTGCCACGCCAAAACTCACCTCGATGTCAAATTACAGCCGTTCAAACCGTATGTCAAGCTTATCAAAATGACTAAGGTCGAGTAGCTTGTGAAGATCGTAGTCATAGTCCTTGTACTCTCGGCAGAAATCATTAAAAAAAGACGAGGCAACCATTCCACCTTCAACAAAAATACTTTCCATTATCAGAAATGCAGAGGGCTCCAGTTGATCCGATCAACGCTCCACAGACACATGTATCCTTGACGTAGTTCTCGGGGATATTCAGCGTGACACAGTGTGACAAGGCTGACCCTTTGAATTACAAGGACAACAGAAACAGGAAGTAAGAGTGAGAGAAAGTTGTGGTGGAAGAGTACAGCAGGGTTCGCCACCATCCCCTGCCGGAGCCTCGTGGAGCTTTAGGTGTCTTCGCTCAATAAACACTCACAACGCCCGGTCTGAGAATCGAAACCGCTATCCTATGACCGCGAGTTCGCTGCCCTAACCACTGGGCCATTGCGCCTCCACATTCCAGCTATAATTACATCAATTTTCCAATTTCAGACATAGCGTACGAAGGACTACGCTATCCAGATTTCTTTACCTTTTCTGAGGCACAAGTCTGGGCAAGAAAGTTCATGGAAGACCAGCTGTCACCCATGCGTACCAGCCTCTTCTCTCTACCCCACCGATGTTGTCGAAGGGGAAGGCAAAGGCCCATACAGCTTGGCATTAGTGACGTCGCAACTCACTTCTACAGATGAATAAAATGGGGCAATGTGAAATAAAGTGTCTTGTTCAAAAACACAACACACAGACCGGTCCGGGAATCGAACTCACTACCTCGTGATTGTGAGCCCGACGCCCTAGCCAACTACTGAAGGCGCATTGAGAGATACTTAACTGATATTTTTAACATACCAATTGTCCACATGAGAACATCCTCTTTGGACCATTATTATGTTCGGATTGGAGCGTGTAACTTTTATGCAACATCAATATATCTTACCCGTTTCTGCGCTTTCTTCAACCCCGGCGCTACTGCCAGCTGGCAGTTTGGTTGTCTCTTGTAGTCCAAGAAAGATAGTGTTCTGCAATGTTTTGCTGAACAACTTCACAGATTATTTGTTTATAGTGATCAAATGCTTGTGCTGCACATAAGCTCACCCCCACCAACCAAATCTACACTGCCTGCACAGGTGCACAGTGTGTCACACGTCAGATGTCAAAGTGATCGCAGGACAATGAAGTGTCTTGCTCAAGACCACAACGCGTCACTCGGTCTGGGAATCGAAACTACAATCTTACGATCCAGAGTGCAACACACTGATCACTAGGCTACAAGCACACAAACCACCAGACAGTACGGTGCGTCATTTGGGAGACATTTGACTGCTATTTCTAGCATGACGGTCGACCGCATAAACGTATCATCTTTGGACCATTACGTTCGGTTTGAAACAAGTAGTTTTAGTACCTCATCAATATATCTTTCCTAGGATCTAGGGGGCCACAGTTTTCATTAATGTTTTACGTAGTGTTTTTGGTACCGAAAGACTTTCAAACTTCGTATACTTATCTATTTTGTGTTATAGAACAGAAAAATATTTTTGTATTCGAATTTATTTCATGTAAAAAATTGTCTTATTTCAATAATTTCAACCAATCACTGACAAGTATTCAGTTGTTTACATTTACTCCTTTGGTTGATTAAGCGGTGTAAAGTGTATTTAATCTCCATAACTTCTGACAGTGTTCGTTTTCCTTCGTTAAATTTGCTTTTCTTCATTTTAAATTTGCTTTTTTCATTTTCTTTTTTTTTTGCTTCGTT
>NC_068983.1:22005969-22009466 GCF_001194135.2 Octopus bimaculoides
TACCCTAACCCTAACCCTAACCGTAGGGTTAGGGTTAGGGTTAGGGTTAGGGTTAGCCTATAATAGAAAGGTTTATTAGCTACTGCCAATATGCTTCAGCCATTTTTTGACAAGGAAATAATAATTTTATCACCGATAGAATTGTTTCAGAATCGTTTGTTTATGTAGTCGGCACTTAATGTATATCGGCTGAATGGACGTCAGTGATTGGTTGAAATTACAGAAATACGACAACTTTACCATGGAATAACTTAGGGATTTCTTTTTTTTTTTAAGAAGACTAAGAGAAAAAGATGTTTTATATGACACATTCTACCAGTGTTCCAAGTTTCAAAGTGTTTCGTTAAGAAAATACTGTGGCCCCCGTTTTAAAAAAGATCCCTTTCCTATCCTTCCCTTTTCTTTTCTTTCTTCTACCCCAGCCCCACTATCACCAGATTATCACGCTGCATAAAAGAATAGCGCTGTAGTTTACTTGAAGTGCTCTGATACGGAAGTAAAGTAACAGAAAAGAAGGAGAACATCCAACAACGAGAAGCACATTTCTAAACCGTGTATGTTTGATGATGAGTCTTTACGCCTGAAACATATAAAACACGACACTTCATTTTCCGTTACTCCAGTTTACTCAGCTGTAGAAATGAGTTACGATGTCACTGGTGTCAAGCTGTAACAGCCCTTGCCTTCCCCTTCGACAACATCAGTGACATGGAGAGGGGAGACTGGTATGCATGGGCGACAGCTAGTCTTCCATTAACAACCTTACCCGGACTTGTGCCTCGGAGGGGAGATTTCTAGGTGCAATCCCGTGGTCATTCATGACCGAAGGGGGTCTTTACCGGCTTATTTTTATACAAAGATTACTCACTTCTCATTTTATCGCATTATTAGTAGCTCTCCTAAGGTGACGAGCTGGCAGAATCGTTAGAACGTCAGACAAAATACTGAGTAACATTTCTTGTCTTTAAGATCCGAGTTCAAATTCCACCGAAGTCGACTTTGCCTTTCTTCTTTTCTAGCTCGATAAAATAAATACCAATCAAGAACTGGGGTCGATGTAATCGACTAGCTCCTACCCCTTAAAATTTCAGGCCCTTTGCCTATAAGGGAAAGGAATATTTCTTATTTCTATTACACCCAGGTCGACTTTGACTTTCTTCTCCTCAAGCTCGATAAAATAAATACCAGTCGCTTACTAGGGTCGATATAAGCGACTAGCACCTTCTCCCTTAAAATTTCAGGTCCTGTGCCTGTAGTAGAAAGGATTATTAGAAGCTCTTTTTCTTTTACAATATTTTAATTGGGCGCATAATTCTCAAGGTGGAGACGCGCAACGTAGTGGTTCGGGTGCAGCACTAGTGATCGCATGATTGTGGTTTCGATGCCTAGACTGGGCGATTATGCTCTTGAGCAAAACACCTCATTTCCCGCTGCTGCAGTTGGCAAAAATTAATAATCCTGCGATGGAGTGACATCCCAATTAGGGTTGTGAGGAATATGTACGCCATGAAACCCGAGAAACCAGCCTTATCAGCCTGTGGCTTGCAAAGGACAATTTTACTTCCTTGTTTTTTTTTATTTTTGATAATTCTCAAGAACGGCCAGTTTGGGAGTCTAACTTACAATCTCGCAATCATGAATGCAACACACTAACCACTAAGCCACAAGCCCTCAAACCATAAGACAGTGCAGTGCGCCATTTGGGAGACCTTTGTCTGCTATTTCTAACATGACGGTCGACCGCATAAACGCATCATCTTTACGCCATTATGTTCGGGTTGAAACAAATAGTTTTAGTGCCACATTGTCTAGACAACTTACGTATCTAAGTTGTAATATTTCACCTGCTATTGAAGAAATGATTAATATTCATGGAAATGTGTTTTATATAGTCTCACTGAATTAGACAGAGAAAGAAAGGTGAGTGGCGCAAATTAATTAATGAATGATGCATTCCATCATGATTCATTTATGTTCAAATAGAAGACACATGTTGTATGTACGTATGTGTGTGTATGTGCGTACGTATGCGTGTGTACATATCAATTGTGCGTGTGCGAATGTGTGTGCATATCTATATATACATATATGTATATATATATATATATATATATATATATATACACACACACACACACACACACACACACACACACAAACACATACACACGCACATGTATATATATATGTATATTACGTATATGGACTGAAAAATTCATAGGCTGACTATAAAGGAGTGATGCTAGAGCTGTTGAAATCTTACTCTTTACACTTTTTACTCTTTTATTTGTTTCAGTCATTTGACTCTGGTCATGCTGGAGCACCGCCTTTAGTCGAGAAAATCGACCCCAGGACTTATTCTTTGTAAGCCTAGTACTTATTCTATCGGTGTCTTTTTGCCGAACCGCTATGTTACGGGGACGTAAACACACCAGCATCGGTTGTCAAGCGATGGTAGGGGGACAAACATATATATATTTATATATATACATATATATACATATATATACGACGGGCTTCTTTCAGTTTCCGTCTACCAAATCCACTCACAAGGCTTTGGTCGACCCGAAGCTATAGTAGAAGACACTTGTCCAAGGTGCCACGCAATGAGACTGAACCCGGAACCATGTGGCTGGTAATCAAGCTACTTACCACACACCCACTCCTGCTGCTTGCATGCATTAATTTCAGCTCTCTTTCTTATTGTTTCTTTCCAGCTTAACCGACATTTGACTGTTCAAAGGACATTTCAGAAGTAACTAGTAGCGACTTCTCTTGAAACTGGACAAAATTCAGCATCGTAGTGTTATCAAATACTCACAGAAAAGGGTTTTTAACCCTTAAGGACATTCATGCTGATATGATTGCTGTGTCAGGGGATGACGCTCCAACTTTATCAACAGAGCAAATGTAGGCAGCTGAATTTAGGATGGGTACCGAGAGTGTCGAAGATGATCTAAGGTTTGGACATTCTGCAGCTGCCACCACGGAAGAAAACATTGATCGTACTTACGACATGGTAATGGATGAGGCGATTGGCTATAAATCAAATAGCCAATGCTATTAACATATCCCGTGAGAGAATTGAGAATATTCTGCTCAATGAACTTGGCACGATGAAGGTTTCTTATTTTTTTACTGCCCACAAGGGGCTACACACAGAGAGGACAAACAAGGACAGACAAACGGATTAAGTCGATTATATCGACCCCAGTACGTAACTGGTACTTATTTAATCGATCCCGAAAGGATGAAAGGCAAAGTCGACCTCGGCGGAATTTGAACTCAGAACTTAGCGGCAGACGAAATACCGCTAAGCATTTCGCATTGTGTGCTAACGTTTCTGCCAGCTCGCCGCCTTTAGGTTTCTGCTCGGTGGGCGCCATGTCTTCTGGCACATGATTAAAAGCGCACCAGGCTAATCACATCAAGGGAAAATCTGACATTGCCTGAGGCAGATCCATCTGGTTTCTTTGAACGTTTCCTAACCCAGGATG
>NC_068983.1:22010903-22012342 GCF_001194135.2 Octopus bimaculoides
TATATATATATATATATATATATATATATATATATATATATATGCACACAGGCACATACACAAACCCACAAACATACGCATAGCTATATGCGTGTGTGATTGCGTGAGCTTGTGTGTGTGTGACTGTGTGCAGTGCGTGTAAATGTGAGTACGTGCATGTGTGTCGTGGGGGAGGGACAAAACGTAATATGCGCACGTGATTGCATTTTAAATGAACAACAAGCGGAGAAGGAGAAAAGCTAGACAACTATCAGTGTTCATGTGTGTTCCGCTATGCGTATGTTTACGTACGTGGTTGTTTCTATGTGAAGCACGTGATTGCGTGTATGCATGTTCGCTTGTAAGTGTGAATGAGTCTATGTGTTTTATGTATGGCAAGGTGTGCAAGAAACGAAAGTAGTAGTAGTAGAAGTAGTGGTAGTAGTAGTAGTAGTAGTAGTAGTAGTAGTAGTAGTAGTAGTAGTAGTAGTAGTAGTAGTGTGTTTCCATTTGTACGAAAGAAATAAAGAGGTAAAGAGGTGTGGATAATAGCTGAATAGGGGAAATAGAAATTTACGTGAAAGAAAAATTCAGGAATTGAATGATTGAGTGAAAGAGATAGAAAGAGAAAGACCGAGGGAGAGAGAGAGAGAGAGAGAGAGAGAGAGAGAGAGAGAGAGAGAGAGAGAGAGAAAGAATAGTTCGAAAGGATATAGTTCATGCTTCATGTACTCATGCTTCGTGTTATTTTGTTCTTGTACAAGTTTCGTGACGTCCTGTGCCCACATATGCATCACACACACACACGCACACACACGCACGCACACACACACATACGCACACACACACACACACACACACATATATATATATATATTATTTATATTATTATATGATTGAACGCCATGCATCCTCTTCCAAGTAAGTTTTATCTAAATAATTCTGATGCGCACTCTATACGAACTTTTTATTCTTTCCTTTTTCTATCTTGCACCCTCTTATTCTTTTACCTCCTCTTCTCCCACTATTATATCCTATTACTCTGTCATTCTCGATCCCTTACTCAGCCTCCCTTGCTCACGTGGCTTCCACGTGACCATCGGCCATCTTTCTTTCTCTCTCTCCGTTATAGCTGGAACAAGGAAGACGTGTTCTTGTTTGTCTCCTGTCCAAGCTTGATTTACGCGTTCACCACCACAACCTCGTTTAGGCTTAGCAGCCCTTACTGTTTGTTTACACTGTCCTGTTTTGACCCTCCGCAAAATTCCAAAATTTATTAATTTGCTTTCCGGGAGCAACAGTTTTATCGAAAGCGTATATTGTTGTTAAATGCTTGAAATACGAGACTAGAAAAACAGCCAACAACTGATGAGGGGTCGTTCTTTATGTTGTTCGTTTTGTTTTCCATTTGTGTCTTTCGTTGTTCGAAAAAATAGTTCATATTCCATGTACTCGTGCTT
>NC_068983.1:22012734-22014861 GCF_001194135.2 Octopus bimaculoides
ATATGCATATATGCATATATTATTTATATTATATATATGTGTGTATATGTATATATATATATATATATATATACAGAGAGAGAGAGGGGGGAGGGAGAGGGGGGTAAACAAATAAATACATACATACAGCAGAAGAGGCTGTGTGATAAGTGGCTTGTTTACCAATCACATGGTTCCGGGTTCAGTCCCACTACGTGGCACCCTGGGTAAGTGTCTTCTACTATAGCCTCGGGGCGACCAAAGCCTTGTGAGTGGATTTCGTAGAGGAAAACTGAAAGAAGCCTATTGTATATGTGTGTGTGTGTGTGTGTGTGTGTGTGTGTATGTATGTATGTATGTATGTATGTGTATATGTTTGTGCGTCTGTGTTTGTTCCCTCACCTCCAACATAACTTGACAACCGATGCTGGAGTGTTTACATCCCTGTAACATAGCTGTTCGGCAAAAGAGACCGATAGAATAAGTACTAGGCTTACAAAAAATAAGTCCTGGGGTCGATTTGCTCGACTAAAGGCGGTGCTCCAGCATGGCACAGTCAAACTGTCTGAAGCAAATAAACGAATAAAAGAAAATACATACAAATATACACACGCGCTGCGCACACACACACACGTGTGAGTGTGTGTGTGTTTGTGCGCGTGTGTGTGATGGAATCTCCTGATGAACACGACGTATGAGCGCCTATCTTTTGCCGAACGACCTGCACAAATGGTTTGTTTATAGTGATCATATGTCTGTACTGTACAGTATTAGATCACTCCCTCCAAACTAGCAATCTGTATTTCCTCCGCCAATCTCTCTCTGTCTGTCTCTCTGTCTCTCTCTCTCTCTCTCACTTGTACAAGCGATTATGGCGATAAATGCTTGTACAGTACGTACACCGCTCTCTGAGTCTTCGTGGTTAGTACTGAGTGGCAGGCCGAAGCGAGACGACCAATAATTGCATGAAACTGCAGGTCTTATATGAGGTTGTCTGTCTCTTTTCTAGAAGGGCGCTGTGACAACCTACTTATTGCCTTTTCTGTAGCTGCTTCAATGATTTCTGTCCCTGTCAGATAGGAATTTTTTTCTTCTAATTTAATTTTCATTTTTTGTCTACTTAATCAAAGAGAGGAGAATAGCGCTCATGTCTCAAAATAGAAAACAAGTCTGAAATGCTTGCAACAGAGTGAACTCAGCTAAAAGACATTTTAAAGACCAGGTGGTAATGTTAAACCGGACGACAGATCAAGCGTATCAATCGGGAACTCATAAAAAGAACTCGTAAAAACAAGTAGCCAGAACAAATACTACAAAAGATTTCGTCCGCTGGCAACTCTAACAAACCCACCACTTCGCCGCCCGTTTTTCGATCGTTCAAAGCCTTCGTTTTAGTAAGAAATAAAAAATGTATTTACCACGGTTTTCTTTATGAATTATTCAGAGGAAGATATGCAGCACACATGCGTGATATTTTGCCGAGCTTCCTGGACAGGTGAAGAAAGAAGCAAATTGCAATCAAACCGGATGCATGGTTCGAATGCTTTCAATAAAAGGGACTCCGCTACAGATACTAACAAGCTGAGTATTGCAGAGTTTGAACAGGCAATAGTCAAATGTTTCATCGCAATGCTTCTTCATATACTTGTGTGGCTTGTGTGTTACACTCACAATCGATAGATCGTCGGTTCGATTCCCACAGTGCGTCTTGTTTTTGAGCAAAACATAATATTCTACGTTGCTCGTTTCGACATCTCACGTGTGACATACTTAGTGGTTTCGAAAGAGATACAAAGAAGAATCAACAATATTTTAACCCTCACCACTTGACGGAGTCGTTGTGACATACAGCGTATTTTGAGCATCTCAAACTGACAGAGAGAACTCATTACATCTCCAGGTTTTACCCATGGTCATTTTAACAGCATTGTTGAACCCTCGGGCAAGGTCCTAGGACTTTTAGTGTGTATATTTGTCGACAACAAATCAGAACAGACATAGAATAGCGTTGAGTCTCCACAACCGCGGGTGTCTGTTCGGTGAAGTCCATGCTTTAAGCCGATTGAAGAAGAAGAAGAAGAAGAAGAAGAAGAAGAAGAAGAAGAAGAAGAAGAAGAAGAAGAAGAAGAAGAAGAAGAAGAAGAAGAC
>NC_068983.1:22016791-22018230 GCF_001194135.2 Octopus bimaculoides
GAGAGAGAGAGAGAGAGAGAGAGAGAGAGAGAGAGAGAGAGAGAGAGAGGATGCCAAATTTTTTTCTTAAATGGAGCAAATAAAAATAATACTGAATTAAAGAAGAATTCGAATATCTTTGGACAAAGTTTGGATATCACTCATCAATGAACATAAATCATCGGAGGGAGGGGGAAGAAACAAATAATAATAATAAAACCAACAACAAAACGCCAAATATTTCTACTACTACTACTACTACTACTGCTACTACAAAAACACGTATATCAATTTAGTGAAATAAAAATGATTAAATTTGGAAGAGTTCTTTCATTTTCATTGTGTTGAAAGTGTGTATATATGTCTCTGTGTGTGTATGTGTGAGAGAAAGAGAGAGAAAGAGAGAGAGGAGGTTGTTCGTGTCCGCACTGAAATCGATGACATATTAAACAACTTGGTCGTCTGATCCATTCAATTGTTAAGTTCAGTCGACAGAGAAGTCTTCGGTAACGGCTTTACGGAACGATAAACATGAATAAGACTGAAGACCTTTTTAAAACTCGACTGGAGACAACAATGCTCGACCCAACTCAATAAGAACTCACTGACTGGAACATCGTAATATTCTAATATTCGCCAGAAGGCAATCATTTGCCGAATTTTCACTTGGAGAAAGTCAATAAATCTCTCTCTTTCTTTCTCGCTTTCTACACACACACACACACACACACACACACACACACACATATTACTTTGAATTTTAAATATCACTTATGAAAAAGTAAATTCTTATAAGCAGACGACCTCAACCCCATTACCCGCCGACCAACGTATCTTTCAAACAATATCATTCCATTTCTTTCTCTTTTGTTTCCTTCTTCCACACACTTACCTCTCTCTTCCCACCCTCTCTCTCTTCCCCCTTCTCTCTCTATCTCTTTTTTTCTTTCCTCTATACGTCTATGTGTATGTATATAGATTATGCATATATATATGTGTGGATATATAAAGGACACGGTGAGAGATCGAAAGATAGAGAGCGAGATATATTCTGACTTTATTTTCTATCTTTAGCATTATTTTTCACCTGCGAATATACAAAATTCTCTTACAAGTCTGAACAGATAAATGTCTATACTACTAAACTATTATACAATACATACACACATAAATACATACAAGCATGTGTATGTGTAGATACATATGCATACATATATAGTACGCATATACATTATGTATGAATATGTGTTTGCGGTAGTATGTGTGTGTGCTTGTTTGTGTGTGTGTGTGTGTGTGTGTGTGTGTGTGTGTGTGTGTATGTGTATGTGTGTGTGTGTGTGTGTATGTGTGTGCGTGTGTGTGTGTATGTGTGCAAGCATTAGCTTACATTGTTGCGTTTGATTTTGCTCGGCATTGGTTGAACGACCCTTCATATTTAATACATTTTCCTCTCGGTTTCT
>NC_068983.1:22018747-22021216 GCF_001194135.2 Octopus bimaculoides
TATATATATATATATATATATATATATATGATATGCGTACATATATGTACACACACACATATATATGCATATGTATATAATATGCGTACATATATGTACACACACATCTATATATGCATATGTATATAATATGCCTATATATATGCACATAGATATAAGTGCGTATATATGCATACATATGTATATATGTATGTATATATATATATATATATATATATATATATACGCACATATATGTATACGCAAATATATATGTGATGTATGTATGTATGTATGCGTGTTTATGTATAAATCTATTTATTGTAATGCTGTTTATAACTGCTTATGGCATATAACTTGTTTGGAATATTACTAACTGTTTCGCACCGACTATTGCGCTTGGCAATATTGACGATCCTTCAGACATACTTGTCGGAAACGTTACGCTGGAGGTATATATATATTCCTGGTTTACTCGGTGATGGTAAAAAGAATCGAAAAAGTAGTAAAAATCCATAACATTTTGGCGAAGGAGTTTAAGGACCGCATCACTCATATCTAGCCTTAACACCCACGAGAAAGCGACGCCAAGAAGTCCTGTGGTCTCTCCACCTTTCTCACTCAACGTGAAAGCATGCATAAGAAGGATCATCTTTGGTTTGGTGGATAAGCATTATACACAGCCCCAAAGATATAGATGGTGGTGGTGGTGGCGGTGAGTGCATAGTGAAAAGTTATTTTAATTGAACTAAGTTTTTTTTATATCACCTATCACTTAATGCATGCGCATCCCAAACTTGCCATTCGCTTTAGAAAGAGACCAGTCTCCTGTTCGCCTGTCATATGTAATGACTATCAATAAATCACAAGGGCAGACATTTGATAAAGTGGAATTGTTCTTGCCTGAACTTGCATTCGACCATGGTAAGCTGTATGTTGCAATCTCAAGGGCCCGCAAATTATCTGTTGTGAGAGCTAAAATTATCAACAAGGGAAAAGAAGAGAGAGAACTTCCACGACGAACATAATCTGTAAAGAAATATTGGATTGAGAGGTGAACGTAAATTGAAATGTTTATTGACTCTGACCCATCACCTTAGCTTATAAGTTAGGCTTATAAGTTACCAACGATGTGGTTTTCAGAGTATGTCATACTGCATTAAATTTTAACCGCCGTGAAACTGTGATCCCTATATTTTACATATAAAATGTAAATTTTAAAATGTATTTTTTCTGTTTATGGGGGGAAATAAGAGTGAACATTTATTTTATGAGTGCTGTGTATTAAGTCTATAAAATTGTGCATAAAATACATGAAGTATATACATAAAACGCATTAAGTAATCATCGTATTCCAATTTCCTGGGCGACTATCTTTTGAAACACACACAGCACAGGCTACGCTTTCAGGTTTTTGGATAACGTTTTCAGGAATAACCCAATAGGTTTACAATTAACTCCGTGAAATATTCATGGGCCCTGCTAGTTCTTAATAATGACTGTATAATTGAATATTTTTCAGCAACAGCCGTGTGTGGGCGTTTTATCGGGTGGAATACTGTAGATGCAAACTTCGTGTTAGATAAAAAAAAAAATAATAATAAATTTGTGAACTCTGCACCTTCCTTGTATTTCTTAATGTCAAATTCAAATTTCCAATCCTGCGGAATGTCGTGAGGGGATTGTTATTTCCCTTGTATTAACGGTCATCGTCAGCGGGTACTACTGTTCTTAAAATTAATTCATTATTCCTAACTGTACAAAATATCTAAGCGCATCAGTTGGGCTGCATGTTTATAAAATGTAGTGTAAGAAATCATAATCTAACATCAACTATGCCCTTTTTCGACATTTTAATTATCTGGTCGATCTCGATCTCGGAGAAAATATACCATGATGTCGAATAAAGAAACCGTTAAAAAATGTGGAGCGAAAATGGTCTCACCAAGATGAGAGAGGAATAAACAAGTCCATGCCGTCATAATTGGAATACATTTCTTGAACCAGAAATAGTGTATCCTTAACAATTTAATATTTCAATTCAACATGTATCATATAGTATAATCTTAAATGTATTATAAATATAGAGGATAGTCATCATCCTTTTTTTAAAGCCAGTAATGCCCTTCAGAAAACAATAAACACCATACAAACTCCACACTGCTGCTAACTCCTATATCAACATATGGGGGGGGGGGAGATTGCAAACAACGAGCTATCCAAAAATAGCAGGATCTATGTAAATACATATATCTTAGACTGTATTCTCCTGAAGATAGGCCTTTGTGCCCGAAATATAAAGATATTTAAAAATTTCTACATTGTAAGAAGCTTTCCTTATTTCCATTTAATTCATTTTTCTACTTCTATCCTACGGTGATTCAAGCGAACTACAACGCTCTTCTTACATTTTTCATCCGCGCACTCCACCCCAAATCTAGGAACTTAGTGCACAATAAAAAAAAAATTAAAGGAAAATGTCTTTTATAA
>NC_068983.1:22021736-22023923 GCF_001194135.2 Octopus bimaculoides
GTAAAATTTCACTTTCCTAAAATATTTTTATTGTAAAGAAAGAACAATATCCCGGGGAATATTGACTGCCGGAGGTTTTGTCCGGGGAGGGGAGAATTTGTCCGGGAGGGGGGAATTTGTCCGGGGGTGGATTTTGTCCTAGTACCGTGTCATGCTCTGCGACTGGACCCGAGCTGCGATAAGAAGTTCTTAATCACGCAGTCACGCTTGTCTGTGCCTTTTCATTAGTTCACAATACACTGTGGTAAAATACACTTACCCAATAAAGAGTGGAATCGAGTTGGAAAACACGGAGTCGTCAAGCCTACTTCATAATCACACAACCATGTCTACACTCGTTTATTCTTATTTAATCATTTTAAAGACAACCATACGACATCTTTGTTTCCTCACATCGTCTCAAGTCGATAAGCTTATACGAGTAATATAGAACACATTGAATTGACTTCAGTACATGACTGTCATTTATTTTATTGCTGCCGATCAAAGCAGGATTTGAAACTAGAACTTAAAAAGACGTAACTCAATTCTTTCCTGCACCATTAGACATTTTTAATAGACTGAAATGAAATAACACCATCTTAGATCATAGTTTCCTGACAAACAACAGAAGCGAGAGAGAGAGAAAAGGGAGAGAAATATAGGAATAAAAAAGTATCCCCTTAAAATGTTGATCTGAGCATCGAAGTAGAAATGACTAGAGTTGCCGTTTGGTGTTGCGTAGCAGATTTCTATTGGAAAATGGAGAGGCTATTTTTGTCGTCTTTTTGGCACAAGTTTTCATTGTCGATATTCATTGTAGAATGCATAGAAACAGTTAGATATAGCTACAAACACACAGAACAAAAGGAAAATAGTAGCTGGATAGCTAGATAGCCCGATTCTTTGATAGATAGATAGATAGATAGATAGATAGATAGATAGATAGATAGATAGATAGATAGACAGACAGACAGACAGACAGACAGACAGTCAGACAGACAGACAGATAGATAGATAGACAGATAGATAGATATGTTTCTTTATTAGCTACACACTGGGCCAAACACAGAGGAGACAAAATACAATGTAGAGCTTTTCTACGCTGCATGCAGAATTGTTTTCGTTTGAGAGCTGAGTTGTCCTCAATGGCCGCACGCTGTTTGCACGAAGGAGTGCACGGTTGAGCTACGACTCTTTTACCCTTTTACTTGTTTCAGTCATTTGACTGCGGCAATGCTGGAGAACCACCTTTAGTCGAATCAAATCGACCCTAGGATTTATTCTTTGTAAGCCTAGTACTTATTCTATCGGTCTCTTTTGCCGAACCGCTAAGTTACGGGGACCTAAACACACCAGCATCGGTTGTCAAGCGATGTTGGGGGAGACAAACTCAGACACACAAACATATACACACACATACATATATATATATATATATATATATATATATATATATATATATATATATATACGTGTGTGTATATGTTTGTATACGATGGGCTTCTTTCAGTTTCCGTCTACCAAATCCACTCACAAGGCTTTGGTCGGCCCGGGGCTATAGTAGAAGACACTTGCCCAAGGTGCCACGCAGTGAGACTGAACTCGAGACCATGTGGTTGGTAAGCAAGCTACTTACCACACAGCCACTCCTGCGACTATTGATTCTAAACCGAAATATCGCATGACAGTGATATTTTCAAGCTTTTCCTTGCCAATCCCCACCCTACTTACCACGTCCTCTCTTTCGTGTAGATTTCTCTCATGTGATACTGTTGAGCGTACCCACAGGCTTAATCTATCCCATAGATGTAGTTCCTATGTCTGCTGATTGTTCAGCGTAGTAGTGGCAGCGCCGACAGCCGCAAAGGAAAGTATATCCACTGAGAGCTTTTTGTTGCGTTCAAAAAATCACTTACCCCAAACCAATTTTCCATGACAAGGTGAGGGCCTGGAATCTTTCAAACAGATGCATGACATGTCACTTAGTCGAATTAGCCCTCCATTTACTCCACAAACGTTTTGTTGTCAATGTTGCACTTCCCTGTATCACATGTTTTAACTTAACTGTACCATATATACAAACTATGCCAATTAAATCCCGAGCAACGCCGTATGTTTATATATATATATATATATATATATAAATACACGCACACACATATATATGCATGTATGTATGTATATGTATATATATATATATATATA
>NC_068983.1:22030761-22031816 GCF_001194135.2 Octopus bimaculoides
GTGTGAAATGTGAAAATGGAAGTTTTTCAAACGAAGAATTCACCCCTAAATGGGGGAAATCTCGCCTAACCGACTAGCTCCGCAAGAACCTAGTCGGCTTGGCTACAACAATATATAAAATTTAAAACAGATTTCAAAAGATTTCCGGGTAAAAACGGCAACAACTTACAGAGCTTCGGGAGACACGTCCATCCGCTTGAATAATAATAATAATAATAATGTCATCGAAAAATACCTTAGGAATGAGAACCCAGGTTCGAAACTTCCCCAAGACACCTGATGAAGGCTTGGGGGTATATCAGACGAAACGTTGTGTCAACAACAAACAAGATGAGGACAAATATGCGTCAATTGTAAATGATGTACATAATCCCGCATCTCTTAAATATAGAACTGTATTATCTGATATCCGTCAAATGTAAATAACTGTATTATCAAATATATAAACTATTTTATGAATAAATAAATAAATAAATACTTAAATATTTATCAAATATATAAACTGTATTATATCAAATAAATAAACTGTATTATAAATAAACTGTATTATCAAATAACTGTATTATCAAATATCCGTCAAATGTAAATAATAAACATATTTTTTTGTTATACTTTTACTGAAAAAAAAAAATGACCGGTGAAAAATGTGATTTTATGATTTATTTTACACGTGAATTTAGTCTTTTCTATGACTTAGAAAAAATTTTTCAGAAGAAAGATAAGCAAAACATGGAAAAAATTCAGAAATATGTTTTGATGTCGATGTGTCATTTATCTTTTATCTTTTACTTGTTTCAGTCATTGGACTGCGGCCGTGGTGGGGCACCGCTATGAAGAGTTTTAACAGAATGAATCGATCCCAGTACTTAATTTTTTTGTTCCATCCGTCTCTTCTTGCCGAACCGCTAAGTTACAGGAACGTATGCACACATTGATTGTTAAGCAGTAGTGGGGGCCAGACGCAAAGACACGCGCGCGCACGTACACACACACACACACACACACACACACGTACAAACACACGCACGCACACACACGCACACACACACACACAC
>NC_068983.1:22032096-22037096 GCF_001194135.2 Octopus bimaculoides
ATATATATATATATATATATATATATATACTAGACTACCCATGACCCGTTGGGTCACCGGAATACTCTGAGTTTCCAGTAACAGAGTTTTGTTTCGTGGTTTTTTTTCCTTTTCCATGTTATTTCGTATACTTTCAATGATTGTGACATCGAAATCACGCGTAAACGGCTCCTATCCCCAGAAAAGGAAAGATTTGGCTGCTATTTCTTACACACCCTGCTACCACGTAACAGGCCTTTCGGGTTCTTTATCGCAAGTAGTTGTTACGTGGTAGCAGGGTGTGCTAGAAATAGCAGCGAAATCTTTGAATGCGAGACACGTTGAATGCACTCGAAAAAACCTATAGCAAAAAAGAAACTATTTCACACCGAGGTTACGAACGGGTCTTTTACGAAATATTTACCGTATTTTTAAAGTCATTTTCACTTTAGAATATTTTTTAAATATGCCAAAAAAATTTTTGTTTGAAAATAGTTTTAAAAAACATTAAAATATTGTCTGTTTAATAAAACTAAAATATAGATACTTACTGTACAAACACCTTACATTTTTGAAATCACATTCACTTAAAAATATTTCTAAATGATTAAAATATTGTGTTTAACAAAAGCGAAAATAGAAACATTTACTATAATAAAAAGAACTCGTATTTTTTCGTTGTCAAGTCACTGTATCTATTCGAAAGATAAGAATTTCTTCCCTTTCGGGATTAAGGTTATTTTCAGAATATTTTCCTATTATGCACCATTTATACCCGAAAATCTCTAATATCTCTAAAACTACTTGTCCGGTTTACGCAAAACTTGTTTTATTTCGTTCGTATTAACATTTCAGGGTAAACTTAATTCATAGTTTTTTCCCATTATGCGCCAGTTTGGCTGGATAACATTGCAAGCAAGCAAGCAAGATTCAAACTGACTTTTAATGTATTATAAATATACGTGGAGCTTCTTTCAGTTTCCCTCTACCAAATCCACTCACAAGGCTTTGAGCGGCCCGAGGCTATAGTAGAAGATATTTATCCAAAGTGCCACGCAGTGGGACTGAACCCAGGACTGTGAGATTGGGAAGCAAACTCCTTATCACACAGCTATGCCAATACATCACCAAATGATTTATGATTAAGACTAATATCTTTTCCAGCATGTGAAACTCATCATCTGAGGAAATTTTTTATAAGTCTTATTAAAATGATTTCGTTTTATAAGAGACCATCTAGCTATGTTTTCACCTTCCAATAACGACATATGAGTAAACATTTATGCGAGCATGTATACGAGCAACGTCTAAGAGCATGCCTGTGTGTTTAAGAAACTCACTTTGCAAACATGTAACTTCGAGTTCAGTCTCACAGCAGAACAACCTGGGCAGGTGTCTTTCTATTATAGCTCCGGGCTGACAAATGCCTTGTGAACGAACTTGATAGACGAAAACTGCATATGTCTGTGTATTAATATACGTATGTGCTGTATGTGTGTCTTTGAGATTGTACTCTCACCACTACTTGACAACTGATGTTTGTTTATGTCTTCGTAAATTAGCGGCTCGATAATAGCAAAAGATACAATCAGTACAAGACTTTAAAAATGAGTACTGGATTCAATCTCTTCAAACCCTTCAAGGCAGTGATTCAGCATGTCCGAAGTCCAATGACTGAAACAAATAAAGTATAGATATCCCTCGTGACTATGCAATAGAAACGATAAAATTCTGGTTGGAAAATTTCGCAGAAGAATTGCCCGAACATTTAAGAGGTACTTGATATTTGAAGAATTAAGTTTTTTTTTCCTCCAAAAGACTAGTTAAGGTTTGATATTAACTATTACTGAGAAAAGTTCAGAACCACCATGTTGACCAAAATAGCCCCAACTTAGGCAAATTAAGTTACACGATATTTTAAATCACAATGTATCAAGAAGTGCTACAAAAATACGGAAACTTTCCATCTATATTTTAGATATAACTGGAAAAAATTCTAGACAATCTCGTCACTTTTGGAAATTAGATGAAGTTAAATGAAATTAAATGAATTTAAAATATTACCTAATTGAATAAATAATATTTAATTCACAGTGGAATAGAGTCAACACTCGAACGTTACAAACCGACTTACTTGAAACAATATCTACTCTTTACTCCGTGTCACCCGAAGCGCACTAGAAAAGGTATTCCAACTAATCTAGCCAATAGAATATTCACAGTTGTGTCCGATATACGACTTCAAGAACTTAAAAATATACTCATTAACAGACATTATCTACCATCCTCAATAGATTATGGAATGCACCGAGTTGAGACAGTTGATATTTTGATACTGAAACAGGTAATGGAAAATATCATACTTAAATAAAAAAAATTCTATCATACATTTTTACTCATAATCCTAGAAACGACGAAGCTTAGAATATTATTTTTTTTAAATGTTCAAAATGTACCGATGCAAACACCAATTCTTGATAAAAACGATAAAATAAAAGAGTAGTGACAAATACCAAATTACATTTAACATCAAAAGAACCAACAATTATGAAACGTGGGGGATCCAAATGTAGAGTATATTTTAACTTATGTGTAGGATCACTTTAAACAAAGACTTTGTTTCAAATTAAAGAATGGAAACCTACGGTATGGCGGACAGAATTATATAGAACAAACAGGAATAGCATAAGAAATGGAATGGCATTACATCGATAAGAAATTTCATCCCCCGGTTAGAGAGAAATATCTCTTAATAAACTTATAAATACATGCGCTGGTAATCGATGAAAAGCCCCTGCGGTACTTCTTCCGACTCTTTACATTCTGAGTTCCAGACACTTTCCGTCTACCAATTTCACTCACAAAGCATTGATTAGTCTGAAGCTACAGTGAAAGACACGACACTTGCACACGTTGTCATGCAGTGGGATTGAACTCGAAATCACGTGGCTGCAAAGCGAGCTTCGTATCCATACAGCCAAGCCTTTATATATGTATGTATGTGTGTGTGTGTGTGTAAAGAGAGAGAGAGAAGAGATGAGGTGAGAATGGGTGAGATGAGAGAGAAACACAAAGAGTTGAAAATGTCTTTTCGAAAGTATGTATAGCAATGAATTGAAAGCTAACAAGTAAACAAATAAATAAAAAGAACAGAAAATCAGTTAATAATAGAGAAAGGGGATTAACTCCGTGTACTGTGTTTTTCGCACTCGGTTTCTAAGCCGTGTAAAGTATATCAGAAATACAAACAATTCTTTTAACATTAATACATAACTAATATACAACAATGGCTTGCTTCAAGATGTTAATCCCTTGGGGGCTGACATGACTACTACTATTACTATGATGATGATGATGATGATGATGATGATGATGATGATGATGATGATTAAGACGACGACGACGACGACAAGACGAATTGTCTTCTTAGCAAGTTAATTCTTGATATTAAAAATGTAGCCTAGCTCCATTCAACTTTTCATCTTTCGGTAAGCTACGGTTTATGCGTAAAACGGAATATAATAAAAATGTGAATTATATGTTAAATGAATGAGTTACGTGCAAGATGTTGCTGAAACAGAAGTACTTCTTTCACATACATCCATACAGAGTGATATCATTAATTTCAGGTGCAGGCATGGCTGTGTGGTTAAGGGACTCACTTTGGGACCGTATAGTTTCGAGAGTTCAGTCCCACTGCGCGGCACCTCGGGCAGGTGTCTTCCATTATAGCGCCGGACCAACCAATGCGTCGTGAGTGAATTTTATTAAACAGAAACTATGTGGAAACACGTTGTGTGTATGTGTGTGTGTGTGTCTGTCTGTCTGGCTGGCTGTCTGTCTGTCTGTGTCTTTGATGATGTCTAATAAAAAAAAAACTTCTTAGTTTTCGGCATTATTAGTACTTCGTCATTGATTTCGTGTACTGTCCACAATTTTCTCAGAATTCTTCCATATGCCCACTTCTCAAAGGTTTTTAATCTGTTTCGTTAATACTTTTATTAATGTCCATATTTCGGTTCCATACATTTAAGAGGATCATTCATAATACTTTAATCAGTTTTTTGGGGTCTTTTTTTTTTTTTTTTACTAGTTTCGATATTAATATTTGTTGATGTTGCTATAATGCTTGACATATTTTTTTTCATATGACTTTCTAACGATCACAATCCTTTTGATTTCTGCTTCACATTTCCCGTTTGCTAATTGCATAAAGCTTAGCTATATAATTTTTAGAGTCTGTTCAACTTGATTCTCCTTTGTTGTAAAATGTATTTTTGCTAGTGGTTGCTTCTTGCTGATAACCATTGATTTTGTTTTCATTACATTAATTTCTGTTCCATAGAATGTTCCTTTGTCATAAACTGTAGTTACAAGCAATAGCATAGCTGGAGTTTGTGCCACCTGAGCAACCCCAGCCCTATACAGGCTTCTATAACAGACCGTAAAGTCCAACCGCATAAAAGTGGGCAGACACACTTGATACTTCTCCAGCTACGTGACTGATTACAAGTTTCTGTAGTTCATTTCTGTTGAAAGTTAGCAAGGTAGTTGTTGGCACTCCGTCGCTTTCGACGTCGAGGGTTCCAGTTGATCCGATCAACAGAACAGCCTGCTCGTGAAATTAACGTGCAAGTGGCTGAGCACTCCACAGACACGTTTACCTTTAACGTAGTTCTCGTGGATATTCAGCATGACACAGTGTGACAAGGCTGGCCCTTTGAATTACAGGCACAACAGAAAGAGGAAGTAAGAGTGAAAGAAAGTTGTGGTGAAAGAGTACAGCAGGATTCGCCACCATCCCTTGCCGGAGCCTCGTGGAGCTTTAGGTGTTTTCGCTTAATAAACACACACAACGTCCGGTTTGGGAATCGAAACCGCGATCCTATGACCGCGAGTCCGCTACCTTAACCACTAGGCCATTGCGCCTCCACAGTAAGGTAGTATCGTCTGCATATATAGACTGCTGATATTCATATCACCAATTGACTCTTCTGGCTTGCCTTCTATAATGTTTCTCT
>NC_068983.1:22043127-22043853 GCF_001194135.2 Octopus bimaculoides
AGGAGGAGGAGGAGGAGGAGGATGCAATTTTTAGCCTCGATTCTCCGCATTCAGGTATCATATCTTTCTTTATTGGAGTGACATTGTTTTTTCGCTTTTCATGTCTCTTAAGTTCAGTAAAAAATATTTCTTGGCAGTAAACAAGAGTTGGTTTGATGGGTACTTCATCGGTCTCGACGATGAGCATTCAGATGTTTCGTCAATGAGATTCCTATGTGTGAAACTAACGTACCAGCGGCTGAATATTCCGTAGACGTGTGTACCCATAACGCTGTTCCGAAGTTGAACCACTGTGTCACTGTATGAAATAGTAGGGCATTTGAATTGCTGGTACAATCCAGAGTGAATGAGAAGAATTGAACACCCCTCCCCAGGGGGGTGGGATTGGTACTTAATTTATCGATTTCAAAGTTTGACACAAGGTCAGAAAATTCGCGGGGTGGGGTTAGTCAATTACATCAGGGGTTTTCAAACTTTTTGACTTGCGGACCCCTTTATATTTCAGGCTTTACCATAGGGACCCCCTTATAAACGCTTATGAAATTTATACATAAATATTTGCTTAAAATAACATATATTTTTACATTTATTTATTTAACGGTATTTAACAAATAGGTTTATTGTCAATTAAAAGATTTCGATTAAAAAACATATATAAAATCAAATTGCCCATAAAAAGTATTTGTTGTCCACGAACCCCCTGTCTTGTCCTTGCGGACCCCCTGT
>NC_068983.1:22044515-22046744 GCF_001194135.2 Octopus bimaculoides
GGTGGTGGTTGTGGTGGTGGTGGTGGTGGTGATGATGATGATGATAGTGATGATGATGATGATGATGATGATGATGATGATGATGATGATGATGAAGATGATGATATGTCAGATAAAATTAACCTTGGTTGGATTTGAACTCAGATTGCAGAGACATGGAACGAATAGGAGAAGGTACTCTAATGATTCTATCCAACTCTAATGATCCTACCAAATTCGCCAAAGCTATCAGTTATTTCTTCTGGATTTTTTGCATTTTAAGTTCCAAGGTAGATGTGGGAAACTTGTCTTTTCCTGGAGAAACAAGATGGTATCTTATAAAAAAAATTCAAAGAAGGTATAAACTCTCCGATTAAAATTCAGTTACAAGCTTATCGCTTGTGAAGGAAGTCACCGGGAAGGTCATAGTTCAACCTTATGGTAGAAGGAAAGAAATTTACGACAAACTGAGTGAAGTGAGAGAAAGAAGCAGAAAGTATCTTCTACCTGAAGATACAAACGTTTTACAAGTTCAATGAACAAGTAGATAATCGATTGACTATCAAGTCGGGCATTCTGCTTTTGTGTTTGGTTAGTAAAAAACAACACATGATATCGTTATGAGGATAGTGTAAGGCGGCGAGATGGCAGAATCGTTAGCACGCCGGGCGAAATGCTTAGTAGCAGCATTTTGTCTGCTGTTACGTTCTGAGTTCAAATTCCGCTGAGGTCGACTTTGCCTTTCATCCTTTCGGGGTTGATAAATTAAGTACCAGTTGCGCACTGGGGTCAATGTAATCGATTTATCCCTTTGTTTGTCCTTGTTTGTCCCCTCCATGTTTAGACCCTTGTGAGCAATAAAGAAATAAGAAACGTTAGCATACCGAACAAAATATTTAGCAGCGTTTCTTCCGGTTTTATATTCTGAATATTCAAATTCCGCCTTGTATTTCATTCCTTCGGAGGTCGATAAAATAAGTACGAATTGAGCATTAGGGTCGTTGTAATCAATTTCCCCTGCCCATCAGAATTGCAGGCCTTGTACCAAAATTAGAAAGTGTTATGAGGAAAGTGTGACGTGAGGACAGATTAATCTCAGCGTTTCTTGCAGAGCCGATTATCGGAGATAATGAGGTACTTGTAGCTTATTTCATGACATTTAGAAGAAGTGTCTAAACACTATAAGAAGAGACATTGTTTCCAGTGTCGAGTTCTAAGCATCTTACGTTCTGACTGTAGGTGGGATGACGCAGCTGGTTATTTATCGAACACAAGAGAAACAATACGAAAGGTGTTTTATTATGTTGTATTACACACAGCTGAAAAGGGCTCTGTGTAGCACTATAAAATAGACATAAAGTCTATGAAACTAATCTCTCCTTGCTAATTCACTTTAAGTAAACGAATGAATGGTAGAGAATTAGATTCAATTGTTTTATAATTATAAATTCCTTCGGAAAATGTTAGTATTGTATTTCGCAAAATAGAATAAATTATTTTGCTGTCAAATGTTTCTTCTTCACAACAGAATTCATGTCACGTTGCTCACTTTTTTGTTTTTTTAATTCAATAATTGCCAATGATATCCATCAATGATTTCCCTGGATTCTACATTCTTCCATCTATCTTCTCCAACTACTATTCCTTAGAGGTTCGTGGAGGTACAATCCTCAGGCACCTCCTCCATAAGGTCAAACCAGAAGCAACAGTCGTTAGACTTTCTGACTAGATTCCCAAGCGTTTCTAACCGAGACTACGAGTATCATCCACGAGTCTCATTCTTAGTCTTCCCCTAAGTTTCCTTCAGCTTGGCTAGGCTTCAAGAACCCGTCTTGCAATTCTTTCTTGCAGCATTCTAATCATATCTCTATAATGCTGGAGCTGTGACCACCTCCCCATTCGTGGAAGTAGCGACTCGACTGGAGAGACTCTCTGATCTCTGAACAACGCGACCTGTCAAGAAACGTTACTCCAAAAATCCTTCGGAGGAACCACATTTCGGCCGCTTCTATTATACAGTTTTAACATGAAACCGAAATTAGCATCAGTCCCAGCGAGCTAGTTGAATCTGTTGCTCTTTTTCAGCCTCAAATTGATGTTTACAATGTCTAATACAATTTTTATGCTGATAATCTTGGCAGCTCATTCATAATAGTTAAACAGCGTCTGCACTCATTGTTATAACAAAATGTGTGTCCCTGAGAAGTGTTCTTAATTGAGATTCATTAAATATTCCTCCTCCTTCTCGTC
>NC_068983.1:22047625-22048789 GCF_001194135.2 Octopus bimaculoides
CTCTCTCTCTCTCTCTCTCTCTCTCTCTCTCTCTCTCTCTCTCTCTCTCTCTCTCTCTCTCTCTCTCGATCTCTCTTTCTTTCTCTCTCACTCACACAAACAAACACACACACACTTTTACACCACCTCTCACTCATTACACCTCCACCTCTCTAACTAACTGAAGTATAACGGGCGAACGAACAACAATATTATCATAAAGATAGATAAAGAAAATATTGAAATTAATATTTCCGGAAATATATGTTAACAACGTTTACAAGACATTCCAAAGAGGCCTTTCCCGAACCGTAGACTTATAAAGTTGCTTTACCGGATTCTTACGATCACTCTTTACTATATGTATGTTTGTATGTATGTATGTATGTATGTATGTATGTATGTATGTATGTATGTATGTATGTATATAGCTTCCATTTTTTTAATTATTATAAATCTTCCACTGAGGAGGGAGACGGTTTCCAACAAAGATACAAGGCTCTATTTTGGGGATGTGGTTAACACAGACAAATTCACATCTGGAACTTGAGAAAAGTCTTGCATATTTTTACTATTCCACTCACAGATTGCACTTGTAATGTAGGAATTAGCCGGTCGATTTCTCTTTCTGAAAATCCCAGATTTTCCTTTAAGCATTTATTAACCACATACTATGTATGTATGTATGTATGTATTCTTTTATTCGTTTATTTTTTTACTTCTTTCAGTCATTTGACAGCGGCCATGCTGGAGCACCGCCTTGAGCTTTAAGTCCAACAGCATTAAGTCCAACAAATCGACCCGAGGAGTTATATCTTAAGCCTAGTACTTATTTTATCGGTGTCTTTTTGCCGGACCACTAATTTACGGGGACGTAAACACACCATCACCGGTTTTCAAGAGGTGATGGGTCAACAAACATAGACACAAAGACACAGACACATAGATATGTGTGTGTGTGTGTGTGTGTCTACGACGGGCTTCTTTCAGTTTCCGTCTACCAATCCACTCACACGGCTTTGGTCAGCTTGAGGCTAAAGTAGAAGACTCCTGCCCAAGATGCCACGCAGTGGGACTAAACCCGGACTCACTTGGCTGAGAAGCAAGCTTCTTACCACACAGCTACACCTCATATATGTGTGTGTGTATGTATATAGGTATAATATACTATATTGCATATATATA
>NC_068983.1:22048893-22049411 GCF_001194135.2 Octopus bimaculoides
TATATATATATATATATATATATCGCACATATGTATATACGTATACATACACATTTTATACCTGTGTATGTGTGCATGCGTGTCCGTATGTGTATGTTTAAGACAAATATCTGTGTAATAGTTGTACTTATGTATAACAAAATATTTCTGTTGTCACCATGGTAATTGAAAAATGGTGTACTTCCTTTTCGTATATTTCTTAATTTGTCTTCGTTATTATACTATAATTTTCTAAGATATAATTTCGCCTTAGTTTCATAGATTTTCACACGTAAATCGCTTGTCCATAATGGTTTAATTTATTATTTGTTGGTTTTCTACGTTTTTAGTTTTTCGTTTCCTCGCTCAAACACTTTCAAATTAAAAAGTAACGTTGTGTATATATGAGTATGTGTCTATAGTCTATAAATGTACGTCTCTCGTTTCCTCTCTCTCTCTCTCTTTCTCACTCTTTCTCTATCTATCTATATATACATACACACACACATATATATCTTTATATATACACATATATATAT
>NC_068983.1:22049511-22050903 GCF_001194135.2 Octopus bimaculoides
AAGGACAAAATGGTAAACAAGGTGCAACAAACAAACAGGCCACATAGAAATGTGGCCTGCTTGTTTACCATTTTTGTCCTTGTTCTTTTGCCACGTCATGTAGCCAGTTATGTATCTATATGTACATGTAGATGAACGTATATACATACATGTACATATATATGCATATACTCATATATTGTTTATATATATATATATATGCATACATACATAAACACACGTATGCGCTTATGTGCGAGCTTCTATCTCAGTAATTTATAAGTAACGATCAAGTTATTATTTCAAACCGCAATTTACCAGATACAAACCAAAACTAACAATTGAAGCTAACTATGAATTAAAACCAAATACAGTTAAGAATCCCTTATCCGAAATTCCTAGTACAGAAAATGTCGAAGGTTTCTAGGTTTTCGGATTTCGGGGTATCCATTTTCGTTTTATAATGTTGCTTACACATATACCCTATATGTAGTTTTATATAAAATTATAATAGATTTTTTTCATACATAATACCATCAGAAAGGTAAGATATCAGTCTCCACTTATGATATCATGTTCTGATTAAAAGTTTGAAGTATATGCACGTCATTTACCGTTTATTCTTTACAATACTGGAATTAGGCTTTATGTATGGTAAAAAAAAAAAAAAGCATAGAACGTGATTACAGACAAAGCCAAAATATATATATTTATATTTTACTCAAATATATCTACTAATTTTTTCAGTTCTCATAACCACTTGAACACTATTTATCATTAGCAGGATAGGTGTAGGTTTTCCCCCAAGTGTCTTGCACCCATTAGTCAACTCTCTTCACCCTTTCAAAACACACAGGGTGACCACTTTTCATTTTATCAATGCGGTGTTTGTAATAAAATAAATCAGTGAAATAAATCGTTTTTAATGGATTGAACTCGAAGTAGATAAAACTACAAATAAAACTATGTAAAAAGCATAGAACGTGATTACAGACAAATAAAATGAAAACTGAAAATGTCAGCATTTTATATTTAAGGTTATGTACAAGTAATGACGCTACAAAACGAAAAAATGCTTGGTCACTGCTTACAAACTTGAGGATAATGCATCCCCAGACATTACAGCTGCGTCAGGTTCGAGAAATTTCGATGACAGACCTATTTCAACTGTGTTCACTATCGGTAGTTGAATGAAAAGCTGGAATATCATAACGTGTCATAATGCTCAAATAACCTATACTTGGTGGAACTTTCCAAGTACTTTGTGGAATTTTCCATTTGGAGCTTATTATGTCGGCATTCCAAAAACTTTCAAAGGTTTTCGGATTTCGGAATTTCGGTTTTTTAATTGCACTATTATATATTGTTCATGGGTATATATATATGTATATATATATATATATATATATATAT
>NC_068983.1:22051637-22052863 GCF_001194135.2 Octopus bimaculoides
ATATATATATATATATATATATATATACATATAGATACGTACAAAAACTAGCAACCGAAGGTGACTCTACACTGTGACTTCACCTGGAAGAAACTGCGGTGAAATCTTCACTCAAATCACAAGTTATCTTCAAAAAGCTGGGTTGTCTTTGATGAAAATAAATCCGTTCCATATTAAACAGTAACAAGATCACTTAGTTTTGTATATAAAAACATGGCAGCTCTTCAATTTTTCAGCTGCATCACAAGTTCAGCGATATTATATTCTTTTAATGTTGTTTAGAGCCTTAGGCTGTTTTGTAACCATAGATTCCAGTGGGTGTCATTCATTTCTCTGTGTAGCGATATTTGCAGTATCACACATACATATAAAAATACATACGTGCTCTCACTCTCTCTCGCACACACTCTCTCTCTCTCCTCTCTTTCTCTCTCTCTCCTTTCCATATATGTGTGTGTATGCGTGTGCATGTATATATAATTATGTGGGGGTGCATGCTTGTAAGTAGGTAGGTAGATAGATAGGTAGGTAGGTAGGTAGGTAGGTAGGTAGGCATGTACGTAAGTACGAGAGAACGTACGTGCGTACGTAGGTGTAAGTGTGTGTACTTTATTCCTTTATATGTTCCAGCCCAAAAGCTTGTGGCCATACTGGAGCAACGCCATTTTCATCACCTTTTCAATGGACGTTTTTATATAGTTGGATTTTGGTTTTATATAGTTGGATTTTGGCATCTAGGTCATTCCGTAGATGTTTAGTACTTACGTAGGCATGTATGTATGTATGTATGTATTATGCATGCATGTATGTATGCATGTATGTAAATAGGTATATCGCTCTGAATATCAACAGAATAGATATTCATCTATCTCCCCCTCTCTCTCTCTCTCTCTCTCTCTCTCACACACACACACATACACACACACACTCTATGCGCGTGCATAGAAGCGTATAAGAAGCATGTATATGCTATAGAAAATTTATTAGTTATATGTACGTATGCATGCATGCATGTATGTATTATGTATATATGTATAGTATTCGAGCATCTATATTAGAATATTTATAAGTGATACACACAACATATACACACACACACACACACACACACACACACACACTTGTAGGTAAGTATTATATTTATGTATATGTTTATAAGTATGTGTGTATGCTCGTGTGTGTTGCACACGTGGGAGAAAGAACACTCAACACATGTTATAGAATAT
>NC_068983.1:22053155-22054602 GCF_001194135.2 Octopus bimaculoides
ATTAACGCGCAAGTGGCTGAGAACTCCACAGACACGTGTACCCTTAACGTAGGTCTCGGGGATATTCAGCGTGACACAGTGTGACAAGGCTGACCCTTTGAACCACAGGCACAACAGAAACGGGATGTAAGAGTGAGAGAAAGTTGTGGTGAAAGAGTACAGCAGGGTTCGCAACCATCCCCTGCCGGAGCCTCGTGGAGCTTTAGGTGTTTTCGCTCAATAAACACTCACAACGCCCTGTCTGGGAATCGAAACCGCGATCCTATGACCGCGAGTCCGCTGCCCTAACCACTGGGCCATTGCGCCTCCACTTTTCCCATTATAATCAATACAGAATACACTAATATAGCCCAACAATCTGGCGGTGCGCAAACTGTTTTGCTCGAATTAGTTACATTCACGCTTCAGAATACACAAGTAAAGCAGCTAACATTTGAAGATTATCGTATCGATAAAATTATCAGTAACAATTAAATCAAAAACAATTCTACTAATGATAAAGCTACTTACACAATATTTCACACAATTCATTTTATAATCAACGTTATAGGCTGGTGAATACAGCGAAGCTTTTACCTTAAACGAACTGCATGTTACACAAATTTCAATATTACTGCACAATAAGCTGCGGAACGTCTACAAAACAAAAGCCTTTGATTCCAGTTTAAAATCGTTACACAATTGCGGACACTATTTATCCTTCAATAGCGAAACGAATTTTACATCGCTTGAGTAATAGACTAATCGCTTCTCAGCCTTTTGACCAAAATCGAAGTATTGTATCTGCTCCTATCACTTTAATATTTGATATGTTCCTAATATGGAGCCTTCAATATTAAACTGATTTTTCTTTTTTGTTCTTCGGCGAAGATTTACTTTACTTCGGCTGACCTGATATAGTAGTATATGCACAATTTCAAACACTTTACACTTACTCATTTCAAGATTAATAAAATAACTAATAAGCACACAAAAATTCATAGAATGCCTGCAACTACCTTTAAAATTAACACTTATCTAATAGTGATTAATTTATTACACTAGATTTGACAGAATTCATTCTAAAATCAAAGCTATTACTCATATGTACAGCGAAGCGTCTAACTTGTACTTATTGAGAGTCATACAAATTTCACAATGTCTTTACAATATAATCTTCGATGGACATCTACAAGATAAAAGCAGGAAAAAATTAATTACAAGTATAAACCCATCTAACTCGTTTAATCGCTTCTCAACCTTTTTGGCTAAGATCAAAATGTAGTATTTGTTCTTATTGGCTTAATATCTGATATGATCCTTTTATGAGACCATCGATATTAAACTAATTTTTTAAATATTTGCGGCTAAGATTTTGGAGCTTGCTCGACCCCTGTCTGGGACTAACCTAGTATTGCAGTATGTTTAGGTGCGTGTGTGTGTGTGTACATATATATACATATATATA
>NC_068983.1:22055014-22056929 GCF_001194135.2 Octopus bimaculoides
ACACACACACACACACACACACACACACACACACACACACACACACACACACACACATACACACACACACACGTATGTATATATACCAGTATAATCCAATTCAGCGAGCCACATTATTCATCTTGGTCAGCCATTTACAATTATTTCACACATCTCTACACTCGAAACTTCAAAGCTAAAATAATATTTTACGCAAACATATTGTTTCATTTTTCATTTCCCATCATAATCCTCTCACAATATAATACCTTAGCGCCATAGTCGTTGAGTCGCACAAAATTCCTTGCACTAATTAGACAGCAAATTTTTCACATTTCACAAGACGCACGTTGGCCCACATTTCATTATTGCAGTGATGAAAGGCGGTGAGCTGGCAGAGTCGTTAGCACGCCGGGCAAAATGCTAAGCGGTATTTCGTCTGTTTTCGTGTTCTGAGTTCAAATGCCACCGGGGGTCGACTTTGCCTTTCATTCTTTCGGAGTCGATAAATTAAGTACCAGTTACGCACTGGGGTCGATGTAATCGACTAGTCCCCTCACCAAAATTTCAGACCTTGTTACGCACTGATTACATCGACCCCAGTGCGTAACAAGGCCTGAAATTTAGGTGAGGGGAATCGACTAGACCCCTCACCAAAATTTCAGGCCTTGTGCCTATAGCAGAAAGGATTATTGCAGTGATGATCAATTCAAATCGTAACGCTCGGCAATGGATTTTATAGTCGGAAACTCAAAGAAGCCTGTAGTATATATGTGTGTGTGTATACTTGTCCTCCACCATCGTTTGACAACCGGTGTTGATTTGTTTATGCTCCCGTAACATTAGCGGTTCGGAAAAAGAGACCAATGAAACAAGTACCAAGCTTTAAAATAAATACTGGCGTCGGTTTGTTCTACTAAACGTCTCAATGCAGTGCCCCAGCATGACCACAGTCCAATGACTTTACAATTAATTGCTGTTGTTTCCATACAAACACGCGCGCGCACAGGCACGTGCAAGCACACACACACACACACACACACACTAATCATTCTTCAACAGTGAAACATTTTATATCGCCCGTGTAGTAATCATTTTATTGCCTCTCGGTCTTTTGGCTAAGATCAAAGCATAGTATCGCCCGTATGATAATTATCATATCGCTTCTCGGTCTTTCAGCCAAGATCAAAAGTGTAGTATCTTGTTATTAGCTTTATATCCGATATATTCCTAATTTGGCGAACTTCGATATTAAACTGATTTTTGATTACCGCCGATGTGTTGGAGCTTGCTCTAACTTTGCCACGAGTAGACCTGATTGATATTGCAGGACATCCAGGTGTTTGGTTACGTAACAGAGATATGAATAAAAGATAAATTACACTGAAAATTTTTCCAAACTTTCTCAAACTAATAACGCCATAATCAGATCGCATGCCGTATTTCTCAATTTTGAACTCTGACACTGTTCAAGCAACTTTCAACTACCAAACAACAATATATGCTTATTACCAGCGTCAATGAATTTCATAACTTCATCTCAGTCATTTTACACTCCTCTACAAGTCTGAAAAGAACCTTTACTTATTATTCAGTCCCCATAGTAATCCAAATACAATATCATACTTTAGCACAATCTGTGTAGCTTCGCATGAAATGCTTTACTCTCAGTCAATTGGCATTATATTCCCATTTCAAAATATGCAGTGTGGCTACTTTACATTGCATTATTGCAGAGTCGATAAAAAAATAATCAGTAAAATATGGGCAATATTCATAGAATGTTTGCTAATTTTCCGAAAATAAATATTTTTCTACAAGTGATAAATTAACCACTCAATATTTGTCATAACTATCAGAAAAAAAAAATGACAGAGAGAGAACAGCTCATAAATATAGCAAAGCTTCTACCTCTTCAGTGGGCATCTACAAAATA
>NC_068983.1:22057004-22062711 GCF_001194135.2 Octopus bimaculoides
CTTTCTCAAACTAATAACGCCATAATCAGATCGCATGCCGTATTTCTCAATTTTGAACTCTGACACTGTTCAAGCAACTTTCAACTACCAAACAACAATATATGCTTATTACCAGCGTCAATGAATTTCATAACTTCATCTCAGTCATTTTACACTCCTCTACAAGTCTGAAAAGAACCTTTACTTATTATTCAGTCCCCATAGTAATCCAAATACAATATCATACTTTAGCACAATCTGTGTAGCTTCGCATGAAATGCTTTACTCTCAGTCAATTGGCATTATATTCCCATTTCAAAATATGCAGTGTGGCTACTTTACATTGCATTATTGCAGAGTCGATAAAAAAAATAATCAGTAAAATATGGGCAATATTCATAGAATGTTTGCTAATTTTCCGAAAATAAATATTTTTCTACAAGTGATAAATTAACCACTCAATATTTGTCATAACTATCAGAAAAAAAAAATGACAGAGAGAGAACAGCTCATAAATATAGCAAAGCTTCTACCTCTTCAGTGGGCATCTACAAAATAAACGTATGAAAGCAGATTATTAATTATAGATCAAAGGAAAATATTTCTGATTTTACAACCGTTGAACTTAATTAATTTCAGGTATTTTTTTCTCGAAACACACGTCATTCAGCCTCCAGTTGCTTATCACATCTTATATCGGCCATGTAACACTCGTTTTATCGCTTCTCGGCCTTTTGGCTAAGATCAAAGTGTAGTATATGATATTATCAGATTAATATTTGATGTGTTCCTAATATTGGAACATCGATATTAAACTGTTTTTCTATTACTGGCGAAGGTGTTGGAGCTTGCTCTCCCTTTTCTACGTGTGGACATGTTATTGCAGTAAGGATAGGATTTAACCCACCTCCGCAACGGAAATATATACAGAAAACAAAATTAGAAGGAATATTTTTCCAAATCTTGTCAAACTAATAACCACTCATTCGAATCCCAAACAATAATTCTCAAACATCATCTATGTTTCCTTAAACTTTCACCTGCGACAAACAATTTTCCCCAATCAAACACTACAGATATATATCATCAGCATCAACAAACCAGACTATTTCATCTCAACCAGCCAACTACTATTATTTTACACACCTCTGCCCTCGATTCAACAAAGCCAAAATATATATATTTATATTTTACTCAAATATATCTACTAATTTTTTCAGTTCTCATAACCACTTGAACACTATTTATCATTAGCAGGATAGTTGTAGGTTTTCCCCCAAGTGTCTTGCACCCATTAGTCAACTCTCTTCACCCTTTCAAAACACACAGGGTGACCACTTTTCATTTTATCAATGCGGTGTTTGTAATAAAATAAATCAGTGAAATAAATCGTTTTTAATGGATTGAACTCGAAGTAGATAAAACTACAAATAAAACTATGTAAATATTAGGTTTAAACACCCCAGGCAGCCTTCGACTTTTTCTATCCAAAAGAGGTTTTGACGCAATATTTACACGTCATTGTCTATTGTTTTATTTACTTGCAGTTCAATCGTTAAAAACTATTTCACGTTTTCTCGAAGTTTGTAAATTCTTTTGACGTAAATAAGTCAGTAATATGAATAACATTCATAGAATTGTGTAAATTCCCATAAATTATACCTTTTTTAAGTACTAAATGTAATACTCGAAATTTGTCATGACTAATTTTTTAGATTATTTACGGCAGCTCGTAAATGTCAGTGATTCTCTAAGACTGTATATCTTGAATTTCACAGAAAATTTCAAACTTTCATTGCAATATATATAATTGCTCGGAAATGTATTCATCGATAGACATCTACAATACAAAGGCAGGAAAACATTAGATCTGTGCATATATATTTCCTATGAAGTTAATTCCCCATTCCACATCCATGCACCTTATTAATAGTAGATAACATCCACAAAACAAATAGCATTCATTTCACAACTACATCTCTCTATCATTCTTCTGATGGAGGAATAGCACCCGGAACCGCAAAACTCTTTCGCTTCTTTCTAAACGTTAAACTAATATAATGTTTCTTAAAACTTGTTTCTCCTGTATTCTACACACACATACATATATATATACACACACATATAAATAAATGTACAAAAATATATACATATATATGCATATGTATATATATATATATGTGTGTGTGTGTGGTGCATGTGGTGTGTATGCGTGTGGTGTGTGTGCGTCCACTTAAAAATGTATGTTGTTTTAGAACACAGAATACTGCGTTGGTGACCATGAGAGAACATCTCATATTGACTTGTGGCGCATATAAACACTCTTGATTATGTTCCGTTAACGATTTACACAAAATTGCTTTTATGCATCACAAGTCCATATCAGACACATACACACACACACGCATACACACACACACACATACACACACATGCACATGTACACGCACGCACGCACACACATACGCATACACACACACATACACACACACACATACGCACGCACATGTACACGCACACACGCGCGCGCACTCCATAGATATCAAAATCCTGGGAACTTTCACAGAAACAGTGATGTTGACAGGCTCTACCTAAGAAGAAATGAAGGTGGTAGAGGCCTGAGATCAGTGCAGATGGCCTTCGAATGCCGTATGGTATCACTCAGGCAGCACCTGCTGAACAACAACAGCAAAAATAAATATATAAATGCAGTGCTGAAAAGTGAAGTGAGCAACAATGTACGATTTGGCAGTGAGCTCCTGAAGAAACACTCTCTACCTGATGATCTGATTTTTTATTACCTATGCGGGCTAACATAGAGGGGAAAATACAATGTGATTGGGGTCACATACAATCGAATGATATAAAATGTTCATGTACAATGAAATCGAATGAATTACAACACAATAAATTACAAGCAATAAATTACAAACAATAAATCCCAAACAATAAATCACAAACCACAAACAATAAATCACACGATGAGGTGTTCAAAACAGGTATGCTCCGAGCCCTGTCTTTAGCACCGACTTACTGGTAGTCACTCAATCGTGCTCACGCAGGGCCTTTCACCCCCAACATGCGTACTACACGCGTCCATCGTTTTTTTAAATTCACTCTCTGACAAACACCTCATTTCCAGCCCCACCTTCATTTTCAAGGGAAAAGTGAACATTTTCACGAGGTCGAGGCTGGAGACGCAGGTATATGTTACGATACCTTTCATTCTCGACTTCCAAATCACTTCTCTCGCAATTGCTACTACTACGAGAAAACAATTCTTACCTTCTTTCGTCAAGAAATCCGGCGGGTTAATTTTTACAATTGACTCAGACGATAGCTGTATTCTTCTTCCATCAGACAATAGTTGTTCCGCATAAACCCATATTTCTGAAATACCCGGACACTGAACAATAGCGTGCAGGACGGTTTCCACGCCCTGCCCGCATCTTGGACAGGCCGTCGGCCCAGGGTGGCCGTGTCTCATGGCTTTATCCCGAACGAGTAGGGCTCTGCGGTAACACTGCCAGGCCAAAGACTTTTGGAAGTTATCCAGTGTCTTCGGCCCGAACGTTCTTCGGAACAGGCTGTCCAGCTGGTTATCATCGAGACCCAGCGTCCTTCCCAGGGCATCGTCATTTCCAGCCTCTTCCTGATGATCTATACAGCCCCAAAACAGCTGGGTTCTCTTACCTCAGAGAAGACCTGGGGGGGCGGAAGCATTCAGCATACAAAAAAAAAAGACAATGCATGGGGAAGTTTCCCGGAAGCTCGAAGAAGACAGTAGAATTGACACAAAGCGCTGCCTCTCTTGGAACAAGACCACTACATCACATTACACTTTAAAGGCTATGCGTTTTCAATCCAGGAACAGGATATTGTCACAAAGTACCTGGTGAACAAGAGAGACAGTGACGCTCTTGTAGTCCCAATGTGCAACCGCATGTGTATGCTATGTCATGTTTCTGTGGAAGACATCACGCATGTGATTAGCAACTGTCCTAAAATGTCATCACGGTACTACCTCCCTATGCGGCACGATGTTGTCGATAAAACAATTTACAATGCCACCCGCAAAGAAGACTGTCCTCAAATAAACTTAGAAAATCCCTCTGCTATGGAACACATATATAAACACCAACTCAAAGAATACTGGTGGAATATTCCCATCAAAATTTCTGTTAAATGTAAACATAACAGGCCGGATATTGTTGTTTGGGACAGTCGGGCAAAGGTATATACCATCATAGAGGTCAGCTGCCCTGGAGATGTAAATATCTCTTTGAAAATCAAAGAAAAAGAGGATATCTATGGACAACTCCTTCGAAACCTTCAGCTTCTATGTCCAGACTATGAATTCATATTCATACCAATAATAATTGGAGCACTAGGTTTTGTTAGTAAATGCTTAAAGGAGAATCTGGATGAACTGGGATTTTTAGAAAGAGAAACTGACTGGCTCTGTGCATGGAACAGTAAAAATGTGCAAGATTTTTCTCAAGTTCTAAACGGGAATTTGTCCGTTAACTACATCCCAAAGAGGGATCCTTGTATCTTTGTTGGAAACCGGCTTCCTCCTCAGTGGAAGATTTATAATTAAGAAATAGAAGAGACATACATACATAACTATTCTTTGGGGAAAACCACTGGATGATAATGTCTTATCCTATTCGATTGTCCCAGATTTCAAACAGGACGAGAAATCGTTGCCAATGAATCTACCTCTCATCTCAAATTATTTGAGAGAGTGGTGAAATCTCGAGTAACTCACTTTCGCGAAAGTAACAACCTGCATATTCTCTACCAGCTGGAATCTGCAATGGCAGAGACTGCCTGTCACAACTCCTGCTTCACTTTAATGGCATGCTAAAGGCTCTGGGAGAGGTCTCCAGGTTCCAGTGCAGATGTCATATACCTAGACTTCAGCAAGGTTGACCACAGCATCCTATTAAAGAAACTATCCTACATTCGAGACCGAGGGAAACTTAAAGCGGATTGAACGTTTAATGATGAACAGAACCCAGCATGTAATGATCGATGATGTTCCATCAAACTCAGCAAGTTATCAGTGGAGTTCTACAAGGCACTGTATCAGGACTACTCCTTTACATTATTTACATCAATGATATCATGACTTCATCGAATACAGCAGCATTAGAATTTTTGCAGATGACTAAGCTTCTGAAGATCGTCGACAGGGTAGGAGATAGGGCAACTCTCCATTCGGATCTGCTCGGGCAATGCTGATGAAATATGTTCCACGTCATGCAGATGATGTAGCGTTCACGGCAGCGTTGGAGAGGATAAAGTTTGAGCTTTTCTAGTCGACGCCAATAATCAAGGCCTGTCATGCCATCTATCTTTTTTGTAATTGCCCTTTGAGCTGCTTTAATTTTCATGATACTTTGTTTCGTGTGGTTAGACCACAGTAAACAAACAGTATTCAAGGTGGGGTCGGGCAAAAGTGGAGAAGAGAAGGATAATGGTGTGGATATCTCTCGACTGGAAAGTTTTGAGAATCCGGGAACACATTTTGCGGGCCATGTCAACTTTGCTGTTTATATGAGCCGCCCAGCTTATGTTGTTGTCCACAAATGCTCCCAACTCTCTGATGTTGTTGGATGCCATGAGAGTTTCATCTGAAGGGAGGGAGTATGGGAGTTTCAGAGTATCTTCTTTTATACATACATACATATATATATATATATATATATATATATATATATAT
>NC_068983.1:22064486-22072104 GCF_001194135.2 Octopus bimaculoides
TGCGTGTGTGTGTGTGTGTGCGTGTGTGTGTGTGTATACGACGGGCTTCTTTCAGTTTCCCTCTACTAAATCCACTCACAAGGCTTTGGTCAGCCCGAGGCTATAGTAGAAGACACTTTCCCAAAGTGCCACGCAGGAACCCGGAACTATGTGGTCGTGATGCAAGCTTCTCAGCACACAACCACGCCTGCGCTTGTGTATGCATGTAGTGAGTGCTTTTTCCTCCTGTTTTTTCAAATGTGCGTGCATTTCTCTCTTTCTTTCTGTCTCCCTCTCCGTCTCTCTTTCTGTCTCTTTCTCTCCCCCTCTCTCTTTCTTTCTGTTTCTTTCTCTCTCCACCTCTCTCTCTGCTTGTATCTTTATGTATGTGTTTGTCTGACTGTCTCCTCTCTATAGTTTGTCCTAACAGAACACCTACGTTTAAGTAGGCGTAAATATTACTCCCGGTATTAATACTGCCTCTGTCGCTGATATATATAAAACATACAATGAAACATAAAAGAAAGCATGATTTTATTTAACAGATTGTTACAAATTAATACACTTCAAAAGCGGAGAATGTTTAATTTTTATCAATATACTTAAAAAAGTAAAGAACAAAACTAGTTTTAACACACCGTACGCAACAACTATTTCAAAAATATACGTTTTTTTGGTAATTCCAGATTTCTGAAAGCCGGATAAGTGCTCCGACACTAATACATATTCCTGCGTAATGTGCAAGGGAGATAAATTAACCTATAATTAACTCCCTTGAGCAAAAAAAAAAAATCATTGGGTTACATTTTTTAAATAACTAGTTTTTTTTATTGTTGAATCTCATAACACACCAGGAAGTTATAGCATCGATATTTATTATTTTTTTTACTTTATGGGACTAATACCTATATACTTTTTCCATACAGTGCATTAAATATTTATTTTCCCCTTTACATGTTTTCGCCATGAGTTGTCTACCTTGAAGTCCTGGACACGTTTTGAAAATGAATCAAGCTTTAAATAATTCTGGATACCGTCACACTTAGAATTTGTAGTTGTTATTTATTAATTTACTTACGTAAGTATTGGAAATTATTTTTAATGTGTCTATAAACAAAAAATAAGTTATATTTACTTTTATGATTTGAAATATAATTACATATATTTATTTCTATAACCTGGGTTCGTTATTCTTTGTCCATTGTACGGTCTGTTGTGGCAACGGTTTGTTTGAAAATTACGATTTAGTTTTAATAATAATTTCTCCATTATAAAGTCATTTAAACTTGTAAATAATGAGTTTTATTGAGTTTAACAAGCGGAAATAATACAGTATGGGACATAAATGAGACTGCAACATTTAGTTTTGTCATACTATGATGAGTGCATATCCGGCATCGAGTAAACTTCTGTGGTCGCACGTCTTGCTAGAAATAGCAGTCGAATCTTCAAACCCTACCCTGATCGTCTTGGGAAAGAAGGATACATTAGGTATTTCAGTCATGGATGTACTGCGTCTGGAGAAAAAAATTGAGTCGAAGCTAAATAATAACAATCAGACAGATCTGAGGTTAATAACAACTAAAACAACAATACCGACTCTTTCATACTTCCAGGTCCTGTATTGTAACTATTGGTAACAGATCCGAGTTCATTCAGTTTACTCTACGCTTTCTTTATAAAAGTGTAGAACTTCGAGGGACATCTATTCCAGAATTTCACCAAAATATTGATTTCATTCCGTGTGTTATTTAGTTATACGTCTTTACGTTTTAAGTTCAAATCCCGCTACGGTCAAATTTGCCTTCATTCATTCACAGCCTGTCTCTCGCTCGGCATCGATAACAGGAAAGGGCTATCATGAAGTACACGACCAAAACGTTTTGTGAAAAAGTCGAGTTTAACATTATGAAGTTATGGTAATTAAAGTTCTGTTGTCCGAACTTGTTTCTTTCAATATATATACATATATAAATATACACACACAGCCAGCCGCAATGTGTTGAAATGTACACATTTTGGGCCGCATGCATCCTAATAACTAAATAAAATAGCAGTTGAGAACTTATATATAAAATACCTGAGATCTAAATGGAATTATAATTAAAAGTATTAACTTATTTTATTAACACGTTTTATCTTCGAACACTTCAGCGGCGTGCAAAATCTTCCGTGTCACTTTTCAAAATAATTTTTAAAATCTTTTATCACCGAAAACCTCAACAATGTTTCCAAATACTACAAGGGAATATGTTAAAAGTGCTATGTTGTTTACATTACGTTGTAACTCATTTTCCATCTTTAATTAACGAAATAACAAAAACAATCTATGTATCCTAGCGGAATACAAACTAAATATTACTTTCACTTTATTTTAAACGGAAACTAATTTAATTCTATTTGCCAACATAAAGTGGCAGTCCTGATTAGGACAATTTTACTACCTTTTTTAACACCAGGAAAACATCTTTTCCATCTGGCTACTGACGCACAACTGCGTCCTTATTCTTCAATACTTCTCGCTCAGAGATTTAAAACTAATTATTTTCCTCCTTAATTTAATTCTACTTTTTACTTATGAATATTTTGAATATTTGTCGTTTGTATATGTGTATAATGTATTAATGCGTTTACTTTTTTTTAATATAGTATTTAAATTATGCATTTTAATGTTTCTTTTAAGTATAATATCTTAATTTTGTGTTTGGGAAGGGTATAGAAAACTAAGTTTTGTCTTCTAATTGTTTGGATAATCGCTCACTATATTAAAATCCTATTTTACTTTTAATATAGGTTGAGATCTAATCAAAGTGTTTGAATGCATGTTGTGCTATTACGTACGCACATAGGCATACAATTTTTCTTTTTTTTTACTTGCTGCATCTGGAGGAAGGAATGGTTTTCGTATTTATACAGGCCCTCTTTGACAGGTTATTTGATGCTTTTGTGAGTCAACATCTGCCAGAATGACGTCCTAAGAAGGAAGGAAGAACTGGGCATAGTGATTAATGCGGGGCCTGCCTGGGGAGTTGGACACAACAAGGCTGGTGGGAGATGAAGAACAGTCACTTCCAAAGGCCATTATAGTAGCAGTAAAAAAGGCACAGAGAGGCGACAACATGCCTTGTGGGCAAGGGGTTAGGACACGTCTATAAATGACTCCAGGAATTCCTGCTAACACTGTCACCTCCAAAGAGCAAAGTCCATTATAATAGCAGTAGAAAAGGCACAGAGAAGAGAAAGCATGCTTTGTGAGCAAGAGGTTAGGGCACATCTATGAGTGATTTTATGCCAATCAGTCAGGTAACCCTTTTTGTCCAACACATCTGTGTGTTGAACAACAATGCTGTCACAGATGGAAGAGCTAATACTCCATTCTGAGATCTCCTAAGTTTTATAGAATATCAATAATTTAGAGTTGGGGAGGGGAAATTATCATCTGACCAGTCTTTGGAATATGACTATAGTTATGTTAATGATGTTCATTTACCAGGGATAGATCCTCAGTCTAAGTGAGACCCAATAATTGAAGTGATTTAGAATGCTGAGAACTGCTCATGATTGAAAAAAGGTGTGGAGTTGGCTGCAAAGCAGACGGTGATGGTGGAGGCTTTCTCTGTAAGAGTACTGCTCACAGAACAATCTGTATTATGAAGTGAAGAGAAAGAGAAGGCTTGGATTGATTACAGGATCCAATGTGTCCAAAGACTGCATAATGCTCCAATGTCTACTTTAGTATAGTTTGTATGGCTGGATCCCCCTTTCTAATGCCAACCATTTTACAGCATGTACTGAGTGCTTTTTTTGTGCCATCGGCATTATTTAAATCATCTTGCAGTTTTGCAAGAGTGCAAATCCCAAAGGAGGAGGTGACTTTAGTATAAGTCGTGAAGGCAGATCTGGTTCTTGTAGAAGAACTGCATGGTTATTCACATTTAGTAGAGGATGGAGAGAATGATCAGTCGAAGCTGTGACCAGATAGACAGTGGCAATGAGATGTCCACATGGCCCCTCAAGGCGCGAGCTGAGTAGAAGAGGATGGTTGAGGTGTTTGCAAGATTGTATGGGGAGCAGAAGATGAGGCGATGTAAAAAAAAGTTGAGTTGGGTTGAAGGAAGTCATGAGATGGGGAAGATTGGGGAATGCAGAAGAGACCAGGTGGAGACAGAGCATAGCAAGATGGTAGCGATGTTCGTTTACCCAAGCTAGCATAGGTTAGCCCAGTGTTTCTCAACCATTTTTTACCTATGAATTGAATCCCTTTGGTTACTATTTGATTCCAGTGGATCCCACCCATAACCATTCAATGTTTAAAATCTGGTTTTGTACATCCTTCTTTCAAAATTTCTATTTTGTTTTTCGCACAATCACTTGTGTATATTTGCAATAAGCACTTGCTGAGAGAACATGTTTCATTGACCAGAAACATGTTAAACTATGTAAAACATGTGACCTTGTGTACCCCAACACTGTATACAGAATTGTTTGAGTTGTTCCCACAATGGTTGCACGCTGTTTACATGAAGGAATGCACGGTTGAGCCACAGCTATTGATTCCAAACTGAAATATCCCATGACATGTTGTTTCCAAGCACTTCCTTGCCAATCCCACCCCCTTTACCACATCATTTCTCTTGTAGATTTTTCTCATGCGGAATCCATCACATAGATGTAATTCTTATGTCTGCTAATTGTTCAGCATGGTAGCAGCAACACCAATAGCCGCAAAGGAGAGTATATCCACTGACAGCTTTTTGGTGTGTTCAAGAATCACATCCCCCCCACACACACACACACACACTTTTCCATGACAAGGTTAGGGCCTGGAATCTTTCAAACAGATGCACGACACGTCACTTAGTCGAAGTAGCCCTTCATTTACTCCACAAATGTTTTGTTGTCAATGCTGCACTTCCCTGTATCACATGTTTCAACTTAACTGTACCATATATACAAACTATGCCAATTAAATCCCAGCAACGCCCGGTATGTCTGCTAATATATATATATATGAATTCTTTTTTTTTTGTTCATAAACTATAAGAATTTTCTTGTTCACAGATCCGACATTTGTTTTTCTAGATTGTATTGATATTATTTATCTTAGGGATTAGTGACAACAAGGTGAATAAAAGGAAGAAGACAAGGAGAAACAGGAAAAATTGTTTGGCATGATGAATAGACAAGTAGCTGGAAGGCATAGCATGGTCGGAAGGAGGGAGATTTCAGGATACAAGTGAAGACACGGAAGATAGAATCAGTGAGACAATAGAGTTAGTGGAGAGAATGACAATGAAAAAAATAACAAGTTTTGATTTTTTATTCAAGTTAAGAGAATTAAGTGGTTTATTATATATTCTTAAAATTTTTTGATGATGAAGATTAAACCAACAGAGAGCCAATAATAATGGTAATAATATATTCTTTTTATTTGCCACATTTACAACAAAAGTATAAACATTACAATACCATACAAAACTATTCTGTTTGCTTAGTAACTTTGTGGTAATGAATTCGATCCCACTATACAGCATCTTGAACAATAACCTCAGGTTTATAGATGTGATATGAAAAGGATTCTACTATAGCCATTGGCTGTTCAATACCCTGAAATGTGGTAGATAGAAACACACGTATATATATATATATATATAACATAGTTGTTGGCATTCCGTCGCTTACGACGTTGAGCGTTCCAGTTGATCCGATCAATGGAACAGCCTGCTTGTGAAATTAACGTGCAAGTGGCTGAGCACTCCACAGACACGTGTACCCGTAACATAGTTCTCGGGGATATTCAGCGTGACACAGTGTGACAAGGCTGACCCTTTAAATTACAGGCACAACAGAAACAGGAAGTAAGAGTGAGAGAAGGTTGTGGTGAATGAGTACAGCAGGGTTTGCCACCATCCCCTGCCGGAGCCTCGTGGAGCTTTAGGTGTTTTCGCTCAATAAACACTCACAACGCCCAGTCTGGGAATCGAAACCGCGATTCTGCTGCCCTAACCACTGGGCCATTGCGCCTCCACACATATAATATAATACATAATATATATATACTTATATATGATATTTATTATATCCCTTCATTGGAAATGGTGATATATATATATCACCCACTACAGTCTCAGAGTGGTTGGCATTAGGAAGGGTATCCAGCTGTAGAAATTCTGCCAGATCAGATTGGAGCCTGGTGCAGCCTTCTGGTTCACCAGTCCTCAGTCAAATCATCCAACCCATGCTAGCATGGAAGGCGGATGTTAAACGATGATGATGATGAGATAGCCACATCTGGAATGACTTTGAATCATAAGTCTATTTGATCAGAGTTTATGTAGAGCTAAATACCACAATACAAGCCGTTGAGCGAGCAAACTGAAATTGTAGCCAAATCTCCCTCAAAATCCATTTTAGAATCTTATGTTAAAGAGTGTTGTAGGTTCCCTACATCCATAAGAAGAAAGACAGGGTGGTCACAGATGGAGAACTTATGATTATAGATTTGATTGTCAAGACATGTGGCCTGATGGCTAGAGTTGCACTAAAAATCTTATGATCATGATTCCAATATCCCAACTAGGCCATGCATTGTGTTATGTTCTTCAGCAACACACTTCATTTCATAACGCTCCAGTCCACTCAGCTGTAAACAAGTCCCAGCAATAACTGGTGAGTTAACCTAGTGAAGGACTTCCATCCCATTGAGGAAAAGAGGGACATTGTAGTAATTTCACTCACTCATATACCACAAAGATCAGGTTAAGTCAGGCTTTATGAGTCTTAAAACTCATGATAGAGCTATAGGTTTGATAGATCAATATTGACTGATGTTGTTGGTAGTGGTAGTGGTGAAGGTGGTGGTGGATAAACACTACCAACAACAACAACAACGACATTAAGGACATGAATAATTCGATCCAATTCACTTTAAGACATGTCTCCCAAAGATTCTCTGTCATTTATTATCCTCTTATATATTATAGATGTGTGTTCTTTCTCTTCACACTTTAATTTTCTTCACAGTATATGACGTCATTATGTTACCTTCATGATTTGCATAGCGTGCAGGTGTGTGTATATTTATATATATATATGTGTGTGTGTGTTTATATATATATAGATAGATACATATATCCCTCCTCCTCCCAGGAAAATAATTTCACCACCACCATTGTCTCCCATGGCAATCTACTGTTGACTGACTCCTCTTAGTTGAGTTGGTGTACTTGCAACACTCTCATCTCTTGTCAGCACTTCTAATCTACTTAGCTTGGATTAGGAACTAAAAGTTTTCTAGTGACCTTCCCCACTCCTCATATGCAGTGTATATAACGCGTGTGTGTGTATACCTCTCAGCCCTCCAACACTTCCTTGACCGCCGCCCTGACCCCACACCTAGCACCTCTACCCTGCTTCGTCTGGCAGAACTCATCCTCACCCTTCTCTGGGGTCGCGATGGGAACGAGAATGGGTCCCAATTATGCCAACCTCTTTGTTGGTTACATTGAGGCCCAAGTATTCTCCCAATTCTCCGGTCCGACCCCAGAACTATACGGTCGCTACATAGATGACTGTATAGGAGCCACCTTCCTCTCCCGCGAACAGCTCTGCCTTTTCATCTCCTTCCTCTCTAACTTCC
>NC_068983.1:22072763-22074071 GCF_001194135.2 Octopus bimaculoides
AGGGACGTTCGGCTAGGTTCGGAGTCCCCCGTCGGCCGTCACTTCCAACTGGCCAACCACTCTCCCTCTAACATCTCCGTTTTCGGCCTCGTCCTGCACCATGGGTCCACTCCCTCGCGACTCCACTTGGAGCAACGCTACATTTTCAACCTTAATTCTTCTTTCTCCTTCGGACTCATCGCAGCCCTCTCTTCCTTATGACTCTCCCCTTTACGTCCCTGCAACACTTTTCTTTATTTTTTATTTTATTTTTTATTTTTATTTTTTTACCCCCCCTCGTCCCCTTTACATTATATCCATTATTCTCTTGTTATTACACTCACTACCTTTTTCCACTTTTTATCTCACCCCTTCCTACACGCACACATACCCACACACAAAAAATACACGCACCCATACACACACATGTAAACACACCTACACCCAACACACCACACACACACAACACATGCATGCACTTACACGCTCAGACTCGCCCACACACTTATACAAACGACATACACACGCACACTTGCGCATACACACACACGCTAACAATCACGCAAACACACACACACACACCCAAGCATACACACCCTTGCACACATAACCCACATATACCCCCATTCACAAATACCTCCCACACACCTCCCACACACCTTACATATATATACCACCCACACACATGACAGACATACATGCGCGCCCTCACACACACATATAGACGAAAGCACATATACACACACACACAGACGCACAGTGGTAGAGACACACACCTTACACAGCCCTATACACACACACACCCATATATACGCGCACGCATACATGCACGTACATACACAGCCGCATACACATGCACACACACACACAGGAGTGCACACACAAAATAACACACATACCTGGCACTCATCCTTACGCTCTCACACACATACACACGCACACACACATACACATACACACACACACATCTCACATACACAAACACACACATACACGTACACACATACACATATACACACATGCACACACGCACACACACTTCTCACCAACACAACACACTCACACAGACACGCATACAATCACACACACATGGGCAAAAACAACACACGCACATACAATAGCAAACGCACGGACACACACATACACAGCAATGCACATATACACAACATACACATACATACAAACACACATGCATGCACAAAAACATACACATACACACACGCACACGTACAAAATACACACACACACACACACACACACACACACACACACGTACCCAACACCTACAACCCCACACAAACACACACACGAACACACACATACTCAAAA
>NC_068983.1:22075581-22075886 GCF_001194135.2 Octopus bimaculoides
ATATATATATGACAGGCTTTTTTCAGTTTCTTATTTCTTTATTACCCACAAGGGGCTAAACATAGAGGGGACAAACACATTAAGTCGATTATATCGACCATAGTACGTAACTGGTACTTATTTAATCAACCCCGAAAGGATGAAAGGCAAAGTCGATCTCGACGGAATTTGAAGTCAGAACGTAACGGCAGACGAAATACTGCTAGGCATTTCGCCCATTGTGCTAACGTTTCTGCCAGCTCGCCGCCTTTCAGTTTCCGTCTACCAAATCTACTCACAAGGCTTTGGTTGGCCCAAGGCTATAG
>NC_068983.1:22075896-22080228 GCF_001194135.2 Octopus bimaculoides
ACTCACAAGGCTTTGGTTGGCCCAAGGCTATAGTAGAAGACACTTGCCCAAGGTGCCACACAGTAGGACTGAACCTGGAACCATGTTTGATAAGCAAGCTACTTACCACACAGCCACTCCTGTTTGTATGCTCTCCCTTCTCATAATTTTTCCTGTTTACCATTCAGTCGTGTGACTTTGTCTTTTCTTGTTATTATACTTTATTTTCTTGTTATTATACATTATTTTCTCCATGCATGTTTTTGTCTATTATGTACACTCATTTATACCCCAACAGCCTATGTTACCGACACTGCCAAATTGAACAACATTACTGAAAGGTGTCGAAATTATAATGATACTTGATCAATAACTGATGAGGGGTCAAGCATGTCAGCGTCCGTTGCGTGTGATTTTTTCCCTTATCTTTCCATATGTTCCTTTGTGGTTCTTCTGTCCCACATTTCATATTTTCACATTCTGTCCCACATTTCATATTTTCATATTTTGTATGTGTAGTTGTAGACACAGTATGGCTGAAGTGTTAAGAAGTTTGCTTCACAACCACAAGATCCCAATTTCAATCCCATTGTGTGACATCTTGGGCAAATGTCATTTTCTTTGGCCTTGGTTTGACTCATACATTGTGAATGATATTGGGTAGAAGGAAACTGTATAGAAGCCTGAAAGGTGCACATGTCTGTGGACTACTCATTCACTTACATGTTAATTTAGGAGCAGATAATTCAGTTGATATCAAACAACTGAATACTCATAGACAAACAACAAAGATCCATTAATGTGTGGTTGCATGATTGCATATGTAGTTGTATGTGTGTATGTTTATGTGGTTGTGTGTATATATGTGTGATTGTGTGTGTGTGTGTGTGTGTGTGTGTGTGTGTATGCATAGTTCTCCATATACGTTTGTGTGGTTAGCTGCATATGCATGTGCAGTTGTTTGTATCTGCATGTTTAGTTACCTGTATGTGTATTTTTGGCTATCTGAATTTGTGAATGTGTGTCTGCACTTTTGTGTGTGTGTGTATGTGTGTTTGATGATGGCAAGAATTGAGCAGTTCTGTTAATTTGGACATTATTAAGAATTCTTGAAATATTGATTAACACATAGTAATCAACTAGAATATATGATGAACACACATATACATACATGCACACACAACAGACAAGCACATGGCATACTAATACAAACACATGCATACATATGCATGCAAACACACACACACATACATATAGGTTCATACACAACACTCTGTGTTTAACAAAAGGAAAATGAATATTAAAAATGATAAAATGATCTATACATATCATCATCATCATCATTATAACATCCACATTTTCTATGCTAGCATGGATGACATGAAACTTACTGAGGCAGATTTTCTACAGCCAGGTGTTCTTTCTGTTACCAAAGATGGTAATATTTCCTTTGGTCCTTTGAACAATGAACAGCTCAATAGCTGGACATGTTTTTGTGGCAGATTGTAAACAATGGCAGCATTTATATGAACAATGACCTTGCATTTTATGCAATGCACAAACAACAAGATAAACATTCAGATTCTTCCGTCAAACAATGCAAAGAGGCAAAGTGGCTGAGTTCGTTTCAAGCATTGGGCCTCACAGTGGCAGTGATCGAGAGTTTTGGCATTATGTCATGCTTAAGAAGAAGACCCATCAAGTCAAGCAAAATCACAGTTATGGCAGATACTGGTATCACACAAATTTGCCACAAGCACCCGTGCTGGTAGCACATAAAAGCACCCATTACACTCTCAGAGTGGTTGGCATTAGTAAAAGCATCCAGCCGTAGAAAAACCATGCCAAATCAGACTGGAGTCTGGTGCAGCCTTCCAGCTTACCAGCCCTGGTCAAACCATCCAACCCATGCCAGCATGGACAATGGGCGTTAAATGATGATGATGATGATGATGATGATTCACATTAATTTGAATTGATCATGCATTATCTTATAGCTTCAAGAGTTCAGTGGTGTCGTCATTTATTTCTAGAATAACATTGTAGTGTAGGTGTGAGATGTCAGATCTGGCCAGTCTGAGTATAAAAAAGGTAGAATATTTGGGCCGGATATGGCCAGTTCAAATGCTATACAGTTAAGAAAAACAAGTTCCTTTACATTTTTCATACATTTTTTTTTTTGTCCACCAGGTACATTTCTATATTGAAAGCCATACACTTAGAAACTGATACACCCTTTGGTTCTTTGTTAATTTTCTTTAATTTTCTTTGTAATTTTTTCATCTACAAAAATTCTATTCTTCAAATTAACTAACTCATTCTGTTCTTGTTCTGTTTTGTAGGCCATAAATTCATTAAAGAAATATCCTCTCCCTCTAAGAAGCGGTAATGAATGTCTCATTTTAGAAAACTTTGGTTTGTATTTTGCATTTTTTTATTCATTCTTTTATCTTAGAATAGAATCATAAATTCCCAGCAAACTGTGTTCACAATCAACTCTCTTTTTATCTCAAGTTCAAACCATGTTAATGTATTTTGCATCTTTGATAATAAATGCCAAAACGAATTTCTGTGTATCAGTGTGTCACACTTTGATCCCCCCTCTCTCTCACTATTCAATGACACTTCTACTATATCTCATGTTAGATTGAGAGTAATAGTAGGCATAGAGACGGTTGTGATGGTAACAGGGTGATAGTAATGGTATGAGTTGTAGTTGTGATAGAGGCAAGAACGGCAGCGATGGTGGTGGTTTTGGTAGCTGAGGCGGTCAGGGATGACGATGATAGTAAGCAATGTGAAAGACACTGGTGATGGTGGTAGAGGGGAAGGTAGCAAAGTCAAAGGTATTGATGGTGGTGGCGTCAGAAGTTTGAATGGTGTGTGTATGACAGTTGTGGTGGCGATGGTGGTGGTACTTGTGATAGTGATGGTTGAAAACAATCAACAGAGAGAAAGAAAGAGGTTAGATAAAAAAAAGATTGTACTGACCCCTTGAATGGGAAGACAACAAATGTTGTTTATCATGCTGCTTTGCAATAAGTTCCAAGTCGACAAATTATATCATTGTTTTGATGAAAATTGTTCATTGCTTGAAAAATATTGGTCAAGTTTAATAAAATTTAATATGTACTCAACGCATGAAGTGTCATTGTTGGGCCCAAGGCCCAATGAAGAGCCTGCCACAAGAGCAAGCTTAAAAGCCACTGTATCGGACAGCTTTTAAGCTAGCTGTGAATAATTTTTAAGAAAAACTATGAACATCCTACTTTGCTTGCCTTGTACTACTCTTTTGTATAATGCCCTTTTTCCATGCTAGCATGGGCTGAACAAGGATTTGAAGCACCATTTTACAGCTGTGTGCCCTTCCTTTCACCAACCCTTACCTGTTTCTCAATTTTTTTTTTATTCTGCTACTTTTTGAAAGCATAGACAGACTGGTCCTAATATCAACAAGGAATGTAAACATCGTATCACCATTTTGCTGATAGAGTGACAAGAGAAAATTGGGGCATTTATGTACACACATACATGCATACACATGTCAAGTCACTGAGAACTACTGGTAACATGTAATCCAGAGCACCATTTTACATAGCCTGGTTAGAAGGATTACTAGAGGCCCTGACATAACAGGACAAAGACAAAACCAAGCAAAAAGATGGATGAACCCAGCATTGAGTCACTGACTATCTAGCAAGAACACATGAGTACTACTTTGAAAAACTCCCACAAGAGTTCCACATAGGAAGTTGCATCTCATGCCTTATTCTAGCAAAGTAGGAGTAAACTAATTTTAAAATCTCAACTATGGTCACATGTAGTTTATTATGATCCAATGGTACCAATCCTGTGCAGATGGTACAAACCTATCTTACTTCTTAACCTTTAGCATTTAAACCCTCCGTATCCAGCCCTGATATTCTTGATAGGTATAACCTGTTGATAAACAAATCTTTTGTAGGGAAGAAGGTTTGTGAGATGATTGATGAGAAGATTGCTCAACACTCAGCTGAGACAGGTAAGACTTGTTTTGATAGTAAAATAACGAAACAACTCTCTCATATTTTCATTCTGATAGTCTGTCTAAAACTTCTTCCCTCTCTTTACTCTTTTACTTGTTTCAGTCATTTGACTGTGGCCATGTTGGAGCACCGCCTTTAGTCAAGCAAATTGACCCCGGGACTTATTCTTTGTAAGCCTAGTACTTATTCTATCGGTCTCTTTTGCCAAACCGCTAAGTTACGGGGATGTAAACACACCAGCATCGGTTGTCAAGCGATGTTGGGGGACAAACAGAGACACACAAACATATACACACACACACATACACACATGTATATATATATATAT
>NC_068983.1:22080683-22091591 GCF_001194135.2 Octopus bimaculoides
TTTTAATTTTACATCCATATTTCCATGTTTACTTTCATACATTGTTATATTGTGTTGCGGGAAGTTTTTACAGCTAGTTGTTCATTTTGTAATTGAAGACATTACAGAACGTAAACAAATGATAGAGTAAGGAATTAAAGTTTTTGCTTTCAGATTAGCAAAGTTCATAACTTACTTTAAAACAACATTCAAACAAAACTGTTTTAATTCAGGCAATTTCAAGTGGTCTTGGACTCAGAGATACGATGGTGTGCTGAAAAGTTCCTGGCTCTAAGGGTTTCACAAAAGGCTTGGTTGGAGGCCCAACCTTCCAAGTTCTTTTACATGGCTTAGGAAAAGTGAAGGACCACTGCAATAAATAAGTGTGAATCTAAGAGGGGAATATGTTAAATAAAATCCCAATTAACTGATTCTCCTGTATTTTTCTTTACCCAAAGCCAGAAACTTTTCAGCACCCATTCATATTTGCACTGTCAGGCAGATTTGTATCATACAAGACTTACAGTAACAGTAAACAGATATGAAATAATATCTCGTAAGTTTATAAAACACTAAATTAAATACAACACAAGTTATTCGCTAATGTAACCTCACCACATGAAGTGGTCATTAATATAACCACACCTATTGAGTTTCTTGCTTTCTAGTGTAACCTCGTTTCATGACATGATAATGAATATAATCACATTTCAAGAATTAATTGACAGTTTGATAATGTAGCGACATCATGAATTATTAATGATTGTAGCCACCCTTCAAGAATTGACAGTTCATTAATAACCACACCTTATGAGTTGATAATGAATATAGTCACATTTCAAGTATTGACAGTTCAATAATATAACCACTTCTCAGAGTTGATAATAAACATAGCCGTACCTCAAGAAGTAATTGGTAGTTCATAAACATAGCCACATCTCATGTGTTGGTAGTGTGTTAGTTCACTATTGTAGCCACAGCATATAAGGTAAGGAAAATAAGTGTGGTAGTAATAATGATTTTATATTTTGGCACAAAGCCAGCAATTTTAGGCAAAGATTAAGTCGATTACATGAATCCCAGTGCTTGACTGGACTTTATTTTATCGACCCTGAAAGGATGACCAGCAGAGTTGACCTTGGTGGAATATGAACTCTGAACGTATAGAGCCAGAAGAAATATCAACAAGCATTTAGTCTAATGTACTAAAGATTCTGCCAGCTCGCTGCCTTACTGACTGAAGCCCCAGCAGTTTTAAGGGAGGGGGCTAAGTCAAGTAAACCGACCCCTACAGTACTCTACTGGTGCTTATTTGATTAACCCTGAATGGATAAAAGGCAAAGTTGACCTTGGCAGAATTTGAACTCAGAACATAAAGAGCCAAAAGAAAAGCTGTTAGGCACTTTGTCCAATGTGCTAACAACTCTGCTAGCTCAGTTCCTTAATGATTTCAAATGTTGGCTCAAGGCCAGAAATTTTAAGAGAAAGGGTGGATCACGTACATTGACCCTCCCACTTCCTTCCCCAGTGCTCAATAAGTACTAGTCTTGTCAACACTGAAAGAATGAAAAGTAAAGTTGACCTTGGCAGAATTTGAACTCAGAGGCTGCGAGCTGGCAGAATTGTCAGCACGCCGGGCGAAATGCTTAGTGGTATTTCGTCTGCCGTTAACGTTCTGGGTTCAAATTCTGCCGAGGTTGACTTTGCCTTTCATCCTTTTGCACTGGGGTCGATGTAATCGACTTAATCCCTTTGTCTGTCCCTTGTTTGTTCCCTCTATGTTTAGCCCCTTGTGAGCAATAAAGAAATAAGAATTTGAACTCAGAACATAAAGTGTCAAAAGAAATGCTGCTAAATATCTTTTTCTGACTCGCTAATTATTCTACCATTTGCTGTCTTCAGCAATGTTGATGATGATGATGATAGTGGTAAGATTGATAATGACAATGATGATGGTGGTGGTGATGCTGCTGTTGGTGGTGAAGATGATGCTAGTGCTGGTGTCAGTGATGTTACAGTTGTCAATGTGTAATATTACATGGTCATAAGAACTCTATTAACAAGAATGTTTACACTAGTGTAAATTCTGTTATCTGAGTAACTGAAGTGGAACTGATACAGAATTCAGTGATCAATGCAGTGATTGGGTGTTTGTAATTAATTAGTTGTTGGTTGGCAAACAGTATGATGATTAAACAGAGACATAAAGTCATCATCGTTATCATCATTGTTTTTACATCCGCTTTTTCCATGCTTAGATGGGGCAGGCAGAATTTTGATAAGGCAGATTTTCTACGACCAGATGCTCTACCTATCACCAACCCTCTCCTGTTTACAACTAAGGTAACATTTCTCCTTAACGTGATAAGGAATTAGAAACAAAAGACACTTCTTGCGTGACGGTGACATTCATAATTATCACACAATGTCAAGGCAGAGAGACAGCAACACACACACACCATGCAGTAGGATTGAACCCTGGGCCATGTGACTGGGAAACAAACGTCTTGCCACACAGTCACACCTGTACCTATACCACACCTGTGCCTATAAAATGATCACACACATACACACACATTCAAACACATACCTGCACACAAATGGAGGCTTGAGGACTGGTGGCCAGTGCTGGTTTCATGATCATACACACACACATATGACAGGCTTCTTTCAGTTTCTGTTTACCTAATCTGCTTACAAGGCTTCGGTCATCTCAGGCCTATCACAGAAAACACTTGCCCAAGATACCATGCAGTGGGATTGAACCCTGAGTCATGTGACTGGGAAACAAACTTCTTAGCATGCAGCCACACCTGTACCTATACCATAGTTCATCATCATCATCATCATCATCATCGTTTAACGTCCGCTTTCCATGCTAGCATGGGTTGGACGATTTGACTGAGGACTGGTGAAACCAGATGGCTACACCAGGCTCCAATCTAATTTGGCAGAGTTTCTACAGCTGGATGCCCTTCCTAACGCCAACCACTCAGAGAGTGTAGTGGGTGCTTTTACGTGTGACCCGCATGAAAACGGCCACGCTCGAAATGGTGTCTTTTATGTGCCGTGCCTATTAATGTAGGTTTACTTATTTCCAACATATTAACTGGCACTATATCGGTTTGAGGGTTCCAGTAGTCTTTCTTTTCATTAGATTTACGTATTTATTTATCTATTTATTCTTATTCATTAAATTTCTCTGTGTTGTTTTGATTCCCTAGGAATGGAAATATCCGAAATGTTTGATGCTGAAAGTGGGACGTCGAGACCGGAAAATGTAACTAAAACGACCCAGAATCCCAGTACTGATGAGAAACTTGAACTGTGTTCTAGGCTGGCAGTTCACACTATTAGCAGCTCAGATGAAAATGACACAGAAGAAGATGAAGGAGGAGAAGAAGGAGGGGGTGGAGGAAAAGACGCTCCTCCATCTGTTGTCCCCCAAATTGATAGTTTAACATCCATAAAAGTTTGTGCTTCATTTCTATTCATTCATTCATTTATTCATTCATTCATTCATTCATTTTATTAGCTGTTGTTGTTGTTGTTATTATTGTTATTATTATTATTATTATTATTATTATTATTATTATTATTATTATTATTATTATTATTATTACTATTATTATTATTATTATTATTTTATGTTTGACTTTTGTTTTGCATTTGTACAAGTTGGATCCAAGTCTCACCCAGAGACCTCAAGAGACAACAAGTTAGAAGTTCATGTAGGTGTTATGCCTAGGGTACCATATATTTGGATTTGTACAGTTTTGTTCAAGTGAATGTTTAAGAAACCATATTATTATTATTATTATTATTATTATTATCATTATTATTATTATTATTAAAGACAGCAAGCTGGCAGAATTGTTAACATGCTGGATGATGAAATGCTTAGTGGTATTTTGCCTGTTGCTACGTTCTGAGTTCAAATTCTGCTGAGCTCAACTTTGCCTTTCAGCCTTTCGGGGTCAATAAATTAAGTACCAGTGAATCACTGGGTCAATGTAATTGACTTACCCGCTCCCAAAAATTTCAGGCCTTGTACCTTTAGTAGAAAGGATTATTATTATTATTATTATTATCATTATTATTATTATTATTATTATTATCATTATTATTATTATTAACCACGCCAGTGCCGCTGGACTGGCTCCTGTGCAGGTGGCACGTAAAATACACCATTTTGAGCATGCCTAACTGGCCTTCGTGCCGGTGGCACGTAAAAGCACCCACTACACTCTCGGAGTGGTTGGCGTTAAGAAGGGCATCCAGCTGTAGAAACTCTGCCAAATCAGATTGGAGCCTGGTGTAGCCATCTGGTTCACCAGTCCTCAGTCAAATCATCCAACCCATGGAAAGCGGACGTTAAACAATGATGATGATGATGATTATGGATGACAGACTGGCAGAATCATTAATGCTGCAGACCAAATGTCATTGGGTAGGATACAATAAATTCCTGTTAGATTTTTCTGAATATTCTAGGTATACGATGTACATTATTTTCCACCAATCAAATTATCAGATTCCAGGGAATGCAAGCGTAAATCTGTAATATTCTTTTCTACTGTAGACACAAGGCCCAAAATTTTGTAGGAGGGGCCAGTCGATTAAATCGACCCCAGTACACAACTGGTACTTAATTTATTGACCCCGAAAGGATGAAAAACAAAGTCAACCTCAGCAGAATTTGAACTCAGAATGTAACGACAAATGAAATATCGCTAAGCATTTTCCCAGCATGCTAACGTTTCTGCTAGTTCGCCACCTTAACTTATAGGTAATATTACAGTAATACTACTAACAGCAATACCAATAATAGAGTGAAGGGGACCTTCAGGGCACCCATAGTATTAATAAAAAAGAAACAACAATAAACAAAACATAATCTTATTTGAGTGACAGAGGTAGTTAAATTTTTAAAAAAAGCCAAAATAGAAACAAGAAACTGAAGATGACTTTTACCAAACTGCTTTTTTTTGTGTGTTGGAACAGTGTTGTGTTGTGTTGGATTGTGATTTGTTACAGATGTATTGTGTGAGATGTATATTGTGTTGTGGGTTATGTGTTATGTTGTGTGTTGGAAGTTGTATAGTAATGTCATTGTATGGATATATATTGTATGGTTGTTTTTTTTGTTTGGTAAGTTACATGTTGCATTGTGGGTTCTATGTTGTATAACGGATTGTATGTTGTGTTGTGAGTTGTATAATGTGTTGTGAGTTGTGTAATGTGTTTTGAGTGGTATATTGTGTTGTGAGTTGTATCCTGTGTGAGTCATGGATTGTGTTGTGTTGTGAGTTGTATACCATACTGTGAGTGGTGTATTATGTTGTGGGTTGTATCCTGTGTTGTGAGTTGTATACTGTGCTATGAGTTGTATATTACATTGTGAATGGTATGTTCTGTTGTGAGTGATATGTTATATTGTGAGTTGTATGCTGTGTTGTGAGTTGTATGTTGTGTTGAGAATGGTGTGTTCTGTTGTGAGTTGTATACTGTGCTGTGAGTTGTATGTTGTATTGTGAGGTGAATATTGTGTTGTGAGTTGTATAGAATGTTGTAGATTATATGTTATGTTGTGAGTTGTAAATTGAATAATAGTGATATAGGTCTTTGTTGTATAATGAGTTGTATTTTGAGTTGTTTTGTTGTGAGCTGTATGTTGTTATGAATTGCATGTTGTGACTTAAATGAGATCTAACACACATTACATCACAAGCTAAACTTTACATGTCATATTGTTTCATATGATAATGGTTTTCATTGCAGTCTATCAGTGGCTCTAAAACAAAGGCATATGTTCCCAAATATCGTTCTGGTGCTTATGCAGTCTTACTAACTCTGTTCAGAAGTCAGAAGGTAAGCATTACTTCTTTTATTTCTTTTAATGCTTTCAGTCATTGGACTGTAGCCATGCTGGTGTTATGCCCTTATAGGAAAGTGGGTTATACATCATTAGATGTACACCTGACTTTCCTATATTAAATTAGGAATTTGAACGGAACGCTGAACTCCAGACTATCAACTCAACAATATTTATTTATGGTGGAAAATATACATCTTTAATCTTGTTTGTTGAGGCACCTTCTGTGTGTGAGGCATGGTTGTTGGGACGTTGGTATATTGATGTGAGCTGTCTAGCGTGAGTTCGAAAGATGGAGAGACAGCTAGACACGTCCTTGCTCAATCGCTGGCCAGCAAGAAAGAGATCGATCAAAGCGGGAAAGCTTGGTTGTTGAATTCCATGCATGCGTGAGACTACGCATGCGCATGGCGTTACTACACCCTCAATGATTTTTGTCAAATATCTTTTATCTTTCACCTGTTTCTGTAATTGAACTGTGGCCATGCTGGGGCACCACCTTGAGGGATTTAGTCAAGCAAATCCACTCTATTGCTTTTTTTTTGTGTGTGGTACTTATTCTAATGATTTCTTCTGCTAAATTCTTTTACCAAACCAATACTGGTTATCAAGTAGTTGTGAGAGGACAAACACAAAGACACACACCCATATACATAGATCCATCTACCACAGCAGAATTGATACTGGTGCTGGTGTCACATAAAAAGCAATCATATCGGTGCCACATTAAAAGCACTGGTGCTGGTGCCAAAGAAAAAGCACCCAGAGACCATGCCAGAAACCATGCCAGAACAGACAAGGAACCAGGTGAGGGCCCTGGCCTTACCAGCTTTACTCAAACCATCCAACCCATGCCGCCATGGAAAACAGACATTAAATGATGATAATGATGATGATGACGTACTACAAGCTTCCATTCTGTTTCTGAGTGCTAAATTCACTTGAAATGCATTGGTCAGCCCAGAACTATAGTAAAAGACATTTATCCAAGGTGTCATACAGTGAGACTGAACCCAAAACATGTGGTTACAAAGCAAGCTTCTTAACCACGTAGCCATGCCTGCACCTATACATTGAATCTAAGTGCCTTTGCCTTGTTATTTTAGATCAGTGGTCCACAAAGTGGGCAGTATTGATCCCCTGGGGGTGGTAGAAAGTTCCAAGGGGGCTTTGAAGAAAAGTGGGGCAATAACAGGGTAACGATTCATGTAAAAATGGAGGCAATTATGGGGTGGTGAATCATGTAAAAACAATTTTTAAAATGGGTTCATTAGGTTATGTTTTATTTGTGAAATACTGTTGCTTTGAATTTGCTTCAGAAAGAGGTTTGTGTTTGTGATGATTAGTTGGGGTGGGGGCGCTAGGAATGTGGCCCGGGTGTCTAGGGGGTGGCAGCCCCAAAAAAGTTTGGGAACCATTGTTTTAGATGGATCAAACCTCAAACCAGTCAATGGCTGTGAAGCACATTACTTAACCATACAGCTGTGCCTGGAACCATTAGCCAAATTCTTTCTCCAAGTACAAACAAACATTATCTCTGATATGTGTAATCACTAACACCTCAATAACAACATAGTAGAGTTAGAGAAAAGCATATGGGATCAGATCAGACATTTTATATTATATGTCTGCTTACTTATATGTCTTCTCACACACCATTATTGTTTGTGTCACCACCACTACAAACGTCCTCCATCATCATCATCATCATCATCATCAAAGCTCAACTGATGCTTATTTCATCGACCCTGGAAGGACAAAAGTAAAGTCAGCCCTGGCAGAATTTGAACCCAGAAAGAGAAGATAGACAAAATGTTGCTAAGCACTATGCCCTGCATGTTAACAATTCTTATTTCTTTATTACCCACAAGGGGCTAAACATAGAGGGGACAAACACATTAAGTCGATTATATCGACCCAGTGCATAACTGGTACTTAATTTATCGACCCTGAAAGGATGAAAGGGAAAGTTGACCTCAGCAGAATTTGAACTCAGAACGTAACAGCAGACGAAATACCGCTAAGCATTTCACCCTGCATGCTTACGTTTCTGCCAGTTCGCCGCCCTTTAACGATTTTAACAATTCTGTTAACAATTCTGCATGTTAACACTTCTACTAGTTCAACACCTTAAAAGTAATAAAAATTGTAGTAGTAGTAGTGGTGGTGGCGGTGGCGGTGGTGGCTGCGGCATCATTGTTGTTGTTTCAAGTTCCGGCATAAGGCCTGCAATTTTGGGGTTGGAGTTAAGCCTCAGCTGGTACATATATTATCAACCTTGAAAGAGTGAAAGGCAAAGTTTTAATAATAACGATAATAATATATATTTCTTGATGCCTTTTCTTCCAGGAATGCATGACCAAAGAAGAACTGATTCGTGAAGCCCAGCCACTAAGTGAGACATCATTTAAGTCAGTAAGTAATTTCTTAAGTTATTTATTGAATTAGGGAGATAATAAAGAGAAGGGAAAATGATTAAACCATTCATGACCATATTTCTAATGAAATACACTGTCTCCATCATCATTTTACTTCTGCTTTGTCTGCCGGCTTCAGTTAGATAGATGATTGAGATTCATGTCAATACTTATCCAGCCTTCGAAATTTTCATATTAAATAAATGTGAAAGCACATGGTGTAATAGTTAGGGTGTTGGACTCATGGTCGTAAGATTGTGGTTTCAATTCTTGGACCTGGCGATGCATTGTGTTCACATTGCTCAGCTGGTAAAAATGAGTAATCCTGCAATGAACTAGCGTCCCATCCAGGGAGGGATATATGTACCAGAGAAACCAGGAAACCAGCTCTATGCTCCTTATGAAGTAATGTGGACCAACCATATTAACTAAGCAAGAATTTGAAGGGATTTAGTATAACTAACTGTCCTTCACTTTTACCATTGTCCACTTCTATTACTGTCCTTTGCTTCCACCTCACTTCAATCACTCTGTTTTTACCATCATATTCTTGTTCTCTTCACCCACCCACTCTAGTCCTTTTGTCTGTCTCTTCTATTCATTTTCTCAGTCACATTGCCTTGAGCAAACTAACACATCATAGTGTAGTGAAGACTCTTCAGTCTTACAGGGTACAAGGCAACCTCACTAGTGCTGATGCCACAGCAAAATATACCCAGTGCATTGTGTAAAGCGGTTAGTAATAGGAATGATATCCAGATGTAGAAACCAAGCCAAAAAGGAGATAGTATGAACATGTCATGGCACTCCATCGCATGGCAGGAAGAGAATACTAACTCCAAATAAGAACTGGCGCTGATTGTGATGACCCATCTAACTCATGCCGGTATAGAAAGCAGACATAAAATGTTGTTTTTGTTGAGGATGATGATGATGGATTTTTGTTTTGTATTTGGTTTTTGTATCAACCACATCTTTAGCAATGAACTACACAAACAACCAAAAAATAACTATATTGTTATATAATGAAAGTCTTTTTTCTTTCTGACGCTGTGTCACATTGTATTGACAGACTTACACTTAACATTCCTGTGGTTTTAATGAAAACCTGGAAGTTACTATGGTCACAACACTACCTACCTGTCTATCTTTCACACTCTCTCTCTCTCTCTCTCTCTTTCTCTCTCTCTCTCTCTCTCTCTCTCTCTCTCTCTCTCTCTCTCTGTATTTCTGTCTCAACAACAACTTTTTCTCCTCCTCTTCTAAGCATACGTTGTGATGTATATTTTGATTCCTCCCATTCTTCCCTCTAATAGATGTTGTGACGGACAGATAGATGTAGATCTGCTTCTCTTTTATAATATAAGATTACATTGCACATACAAACAAACAACAGTATCATGGCTCCTCTATAGTTCTTAAACTTGTTTGCAGTTCTTCAGTAGACTTTATCTTTTATCTTGCAGGTGGGAGATTCTTACTACACTGCTTGGTCCTCAGTCAGAAATCTAATAAAGAAAGAACTTGTTGTAAAACAAAACAGCCCTGCAAGGTAAGCATTGCGTTTTACTACCATACCCACCCCAAACTCACCTAACATATACCTATTTTTATGGGATCAGGTCTGTGCTTACAGGTTGAACTAAAACAGATTTGAGAAACACAGTTTGCCAAAAGATTTGAAATCTAGGAATCTTTAATCCAACAAAGTCTAGGTCTTGCTTCCAATTAATCAATATTACTATTGTGTGTTTCCATGCTACCTATGGTCATTGAGGTGGAGGCGCAATGGCCCAGTGGTTAGGGCAGTGGACTCGCGGTCATAGGATCGCGGTTTCGATTCCCAGACCGGGCGTTGTGAGTGTTTATTGAGCGAAAACACCTAAAGCTCCACGAGGCTCCGGCAGGGGATGGTGGCAAACCCTGCTGTACTCTTTCACCACAACTTTCTCTCACTCTTACTTCCTGTTTCTGTTGTGCCTGTAATTCAAAAGGTCAGCCTTGTCAATCTGTGTCACGCTGAATATCCCCAAGAGCTACGGCAAGGGTACACGTGTCTGTGAAATGCTCAGCCACTTGCACATTAATTTCATGAGCAGGCTGTTCCATTGATCGGATCAACTGGAACCCTCGACCTCGTAAGCGATGGAGTGCCAGCAGCAACAACAACATGGTCGTTGAGGTAGTTGAGGTTTGACCATGCTATCTTTCTTTCTTTGTAGTTTAGAAACTTACTACTCAACTATGCAATCTTGAGTTTAGTCCCATTGCATGGCATCTTGGACAAGTGTCTTCTATTATAGCCCTAGGGTTGTTAAAGCCTTGTGTGTGGATTTGGTAGATGGAAATTGAAAGAAGCCCATCCTAGGTGCAGGCATAGCTATGTGGTAAGAAGTTTTCTTCCCAACCACGTGATTCTACAGGTTCAGTTCCACTGCCTGGTATCTTGGGCAAGTGTCATCTACTATAGCTTTGGGCTGATCAAAGCTTTGTGTGTGGATTCGGCTGACAAAGATTAAAGAAGCCCATTGTATATATACATAAACGATGATGATGATGATGATGATGATATATATACATCATCATCATCTTTTAACATCCGTTTTCCATGCTGGCATGGGTTGGACTTATATATAT
>NC_068983.1:22091602-22094556 GCF_001194135.2 Octopus bimaculoides
ATATATATATATATATATATATAGATAATACAAATAATATATGAGTATATGCGTATATACGTACATGTATGTACATACCTACATCTACCTGTATATATAGATGCATATCTGGGTACAGGACGTAGCACAAAAGTGTGGACAAAATGATAAACGCAGTACAGAAAACACACAGGCCACATAGAGAACATTTCCTTCATCAGCTGCCACCATTCTAAAACTAAGCGTTTCGAAGAGGTACATGTATATATGTGTGTGTGTGTATATATATATGAATATATATATATACTGTTGTGTCTGGGGAGAGTCATTTTCTTATCGTGCCTTAAAATTTAACACACTCACCGTTAAAATCTTGCAAACCAAATCCAAAAACGAAATATATATATATAGCAGAGCTTTCCAAACTTACCACAGTGATAGCACAATGTTTAAAAATGGTTCACAACACATTAATTTGCTTTTGTTAACCAGACACAAAAATTAACAATACTAATGAATAATTAAATACCTTATCACAGTATATCTCAGATATACTTCAAAGTATATCTGATATAAAAATTTTATGAATATTGATCTGAGAAACAATATTCACAAAAATTCTTCAGATTTGACTTAGTTCTGTAAGGCGTACCTGGAGATTATTAGTGACACACTGAAGTGCCACAACAAACAGTTTGGAAATATCTGCTTTAATATCTTGGGAACTGTACTCCTTTACCCTTTACTTGTTTCAGTCATTTGACTGTGACCATGCTGGAGCACCGCCTTTAGTCAAACAAACTGACCCCGGGAATTATTCTTTGTAAGTCTAGTACTTGTTCTGTCAGTCTTTTTTGCCGAACGGCTAGGTGATGGGGACATAAACACACCAGCATCAGTTGTCAAGCATTGCTAGGGGGACAAACACAGACACACAAACATACATACACACATATATATACATTCATATATACGATGGGCTTCTTTCAGTTTCCGTCTACCAAATCCACTCACAAGATACCACGAAGTGGGACTGAACCTGGAACCATTTGGCTGATAAGCAAGCTACTTACCACACAGCCACTCCTGCACCTAGATAAAAATTTTGCACAGTATACACCAAGAGTCGATGACATGGCATCTTTTATTTTCAATTTAGATTTAGTAGGTGCAGACATGGCAGTGTGGTAAGAAGTTTGCTTGCCAACCACACTGTTCTGAGTTGAATCCCACCTTGAGAAAGTGTCTTCTACTATAGCCTCAAGTTAACCAAAGCCTTATGAGTGGATTTGGTAGAAACTGAAAGCCTGTTGTGTGTGTGTGTGTGTGTGTGTGTCTCCTTGCCTTAATATCATGTGATAGCTGTAAACAAATGTCACCTGCATGCAAGCGGTGTCCTTCATTCCCCATCTTCTGCAAAAATATTACCTTGCTTGGAAACAGGTGAGGGTTAGCAGCAGGAACAGCATCCAGATGTAGAAAACCCACCCTAAACAAAATTCCATCTGACCCATGCAAACATGGGAAAGTGGATGTAAAAATTATAATGAAATGATGATGATTTACCTTGTAAGATCTTACCAACATGGTTCTACTTACTGTTTTCCTCATCTTATTTTATCTTCTCTTTTTTTTTGTTTTATCTTCTCTTTTTTTTTGTTTTATCTTCTCTTTTTGTTCTTATTTTCTTATTCCTATTCTCCAGATACTCTTTGACAGATTCTGGGCAATCATTGGCCTCAAAACTTTCTCAGTCAGCACAAGACACCGAAAGCATTGTGCCTTTTCTATCTGGTGATGAACCTAGCAGTACCACATCAATTCCACCTGCAACATGTGAAACGTTCACAGTTCTTAACTCTGTTTCAAATGCCAGAAAATTCTCACCAATCAAAGAAAATTCTTCCAATCTGGATAAATTTCTTGGACAAAACTCTAAGTAAATATCAACATTTGGTAATATTTCTTTTGAGCAAGTTGGCAAGCTGGTAGAATTGTTAACACGCTGGGAAAAGTGCTTGGCAGTAGGAAGGACATCTGGCTGTAGAAATCATGCCAAAACAGACATTGGAGCTCAGTAGAGTCTTCTAGCCTGTTGGTTCTTGTCACACCATCCAACCCATAACCAATGCCTGTATTGAAAAAGGGACGATGTGGTGTTGGCTGAGTGGAAAAATAAAATCAAGATGTTAATTACTTTTTATGAAAAATTAGGTCTTCGTTCATCATCATCATCGTTTAACGTCTGCTTTCCATGCTAGCATGGGTTGGACAATTTGACTGGGGACTGGCTAACCAGATGGCTACACCAGACTCCAATCTGATCTGGCAGAGTTTCTACAGCTGGATGCCCTTTCTAACGCCAACCACTCCGAGAGTGTAGTGGGTGCTTTTTACGTGCCACTGGCACGGAAGCGAGACCGCTGCTCTGACAGTGATCCTGCTTGGTTGGTGCTGTTAGTTCTCTTTGTAAAACTCTATCAATGAGAAAAATTAACACTCCATCAATAATTGTTATTTTTTATGCAAGAAAAAAAAAGCACTCCATTCTCTTTGTGATGTTCATCTTGTTTATATACATATATATATATTTTTTGTAGTATATTGCCACTTAAGTGTGGCTGACCCCTAGGGGTGGATGTTACTGTTGCTTTTAGCCCCAGGAGGACATCTCCTCCAGCTGGCTTATCGACACACTACTGTGTCCTGTTTGCCAAGGGAAGTTATCCCTCCCATCATGATCTGTAGCACGAACGGACCCGGGTTTCAGGGTTATTTCCCTTCGTCAGCGTCCGATAGCCACTGATCTTTGATGAGAGAGATAAAACCTTGGCAATCTTATATCTACTTTTCCAGTGAAATTCTTCACTGATATCGAAAAGGTGAAAACAAGCAATGTTAATTCTCTAAATAAAGTATTAACAGTAACTGCACGATAAAGTGTAGTATATTGCCACTTAAGTGTGGCTGACCCC
>NC_068983.1:22095037-22095916 GCF_001194135.2 Octopus bimaculoides
CGGATTTCAGAAGATATAAGATTGCCAGGTTTTTGTCTCTCTCACCAAGGTCAGCGGCTATCGGACGCCGACGAAGGGAAATAACCCTGAAATCCGGATCCATTCATGCTGCAGATGTTGGTGAGAGGGATAACTACCCTTGGCAAACAGGACACAGTCGTGTGTCGATAAGCCAGCTGGAGGAGATGTCCTCCTGGGGCTAAAAGCAACAGTAACATCCACCCCTAGGGGTCAGCCACAATTAAGTGGCAATATACTACAGTTTATCGTGCAGTTACTGTTAATACTTCATTTAGAGAATTAACATTGCTTATATATTTTTTCTTTTTGGTTAATGAATCAGAAGGGAAGAAGTTGTTCTTGTGGATGATGTTGTCTGCATTGATGATGATGGTGATAATGAGAATAAGGTCTGCCAAACTGACCTTTGTGAAGAGGATGGTCCAAATTTAGTTGTTACGAAAGCCACTATCAACCCAGAATTAGTACTACAACCCTACACGTTTGATATTATGCTTCTTGTTGATAACCGTGAGTTTTATGGTGGGTAAGTGCTTATTTTATATTTTTATTTGCTGTTGCTGCTGCAGCAGCAGTAGCAGTAGTAGTAGTAGTAGTAGTAGTAGTAGTAGTAGTAGTAGTAGTACATGCATACAAACACATTGAATACATGTATAAACATATTTGCAAACAGAGCAGACACAATAAACGATATAAAGAATAAAATGTTTTGAATGGTACAACACTGCACTATAATACAAAAAATGGACTGTATACCTGTTGTAATTTAGTTATCTATAGTCTGATATGATATTTCGGAATAAAATTTCTTCTTCAGATATTCTTAGATGGAGTTGTGATTATATGTATATATATATA
>NC_068983.1:22097073-22100891 GCF_001194135.2 Octopus bimaculoides
CTCCAAGACCAAGGAGCGGGAGGGCACGAAGGTGGAGGGGAAAAAAGATTGAAAAAAATGATGATTCTTAGTTGCTGCTGTTGAAAGCAGAGAATCAAAATACTGAGGGACCCTGAAAAGCAGGACCCCTGGTCTGGATGTTTGCAACTGAGCAGAGTCTCCTACTACCACCAAGTACTAATTGGTAGTAGGAGGAGGAGGGGGAGGAGGAGGTGGTGGCAGTGAAGGCAACTGTGTGAAGAGATTAATTTTAGCCTCTTATAATGGATATGATTCATACACATGACCAAGATGTATCATACATTGTGCCTCTCAAGGCATCCTCCAGCCTGCCAATTACTGTTCAACCATTAACTTACCTAAGATAAACTACAGGGTGTCCAACAAAGTTTGGGTATATGGGGATTAACACATACTTTAAGAAATTATTATTTCTTATATTTAATTGTTTATGTTATGATTTTATTTACTCCATGTACCCAGACTTTGTGGACACCCTGTATATTAACTTCAGACGTTTATTTGTCCCTTTCTCTATCTTCACTTTCATTGTTATGTCGTAGAATGTTCTCCGGTCTTTGGATATTCTGTTCTTCATATCTCCTCCATTTCCTCACTGTCTCTATTGACTATTGCCCCCAAGATAAACAAATTCTTTGATGTCTTCCATATTGTTGTTGCCAATTCTCACATAAGCTTGTTGTCTGGCATTATTCCTTAGGTATGGAGAAGCCAAAATATAAATCGCAAAATGAAGCTGAAGCTGTTCAAGACTTTGATTCAACCAGCATGGATGTGAAAACTGAAAAGTGACAAAATGGAAGAAAAAAACAATGGACAGCTTCCAATTTACATGCTTAAGGAGAACACTTGACATTAAATGGCTGCAAAGAGTCTGAAATGACACAATTGAGATGATAACGAGCACCAACAGGACCAGTGACAAAATTAGACAGAGATGCTGGAGCTGGGCCAGACACTTACTCAGACAAGATCAAGAAAGCGATTGTATGGTGACACTGAAGTGGCAGCCTGAGTGAGGAAAGAGCAGCAGGGCACTCTAAAGCCAGTGGTGAAGGACCATTGACAAGGAAAGGAGACAAGAAGGGTGGAGAAGCTGGAACAGCAACAGAACAGTGGTAGAAAAAAATAACTGGTTGGAGAGATCATGTTGCAGCCTTGTGTGCCTCATGGCATGGAGAAAACTATCTTGCCTTTCACTCACTATGGTGCAGAGACCGTCAACAACTTCTCTCCACTGTTTTGATTTCAAATTATCATTAATGCGTCTGTAACTTTGGTTATTACTAGGTAAGGGTGTTGGTTCTACGCACAAACCCATTTACACCTCTGGGAAGTGGTGGTCCATATTAGTCAGGCCTCTATACTTTGGTCTGTCCAGCATGTGAGACCCTTGAGGAGCTTATGCTCTGCTGGCATGGCTCTCAAAGATTGAGACACACATGCCACCATGTCACAGTAGGAACTGGACCTCTCTCTATATATGAAAAACCACTATTACTTATTCTCAGATTAAGTAATAGAAGAAATGTTATATATCTTAACTGTCTTACATTCAAATCTTTGACTGAGCAAGAAGGATGGTTTTTAGAAATTCCATATTTTTTGTATTCAGTCTAGTGATATCTTAGTTTTGCAAGTATCATGTGGGCCTCAACTAGTGCTGGTGCCATGTAAAACACACCCAGTACACTCAGTAAAGAGGCTAATAATAGAAAGAGCATCCAGCTGCTGGATTATGACTCCTTTGTGGCCACTGGTTATATGAGGGATTAAGATAGATTTAAAAGAACTGCATTGGCAATAGTGAAGATTGTAACACTGATTTACATTAGTGAATCTGATACTAATAATAGTTTCCAGTTTTTGGCTCAATGCCAGCAATTTTAGAGGAGTAAATTGATTACAACAACACCAGTGCTCAACACATACTTATTTTATCAACCCCACAAAAGGATGAAAGGTAAAGTCAACTTTGGCGACATTTGAACTCAGAAAACTGATGCTATTAAGGTGGATTCTTAAGTGATGTTAAGAACAGGATTGTTACCAAATTTTTTTCTTCTTCCCCTCCAGAAAAACCAGTTGAACTTGTATTAAATTATATTGTGGAAAGAAAACGAATGGATGATTTATCTGGAAGTATTGTAGATGGCAGGTTTCGAGAACAAAAAGTATGTTTATGCTACTATTGTTATTTTTAAAATATCTTAATCTTTTTATTTTATTCTAGACTAAGTTTTCAGGGATTGAGATGATAATTTCATTTTTATATCTTTAATTATATTTTGTTATTTGTTTAACTTAGTTTTTGTCATTTTCTAATCTAAAAGAGTGCTTGATTTATAATACTCAACATTTTGAAAGTGCCAAGTAGATAAGAGCTAAATCACTTCTTTAGTAGAATGCTATGGTAGTCAAGGCTGTGTCTGGTTGAAAATATGTTTTATACAGCTCTGAGATTTTCAATTGAAGATATGAGCTGCTCTACAAATGCAGACAGAAAAACGAGTATCAACTGAAACTCTGCAAAAATGTAAAAAATGTAAGATGAACTGAAACTTAAAATAATGGACTTTGTTTTGCTTGATTTTTATCTTTTCTTTTTTTAAAATATTTTGTGAAACATTTTCTTAACATTTTATTCTATATTGTATGTATTTCTAACTGTATGTTATATAGCTCCAGACCAAGGACATTCCAGCTGTGGCCATCCTCTCTTTTTGTACATCTTTAACTACACTGTCCAATGGTTGAATGGAATTTTAGGGAGATTTGTCTGTTATATCTAGCAGATTGAGTGGCCATATAGAGTCTCCCTTGTTAGTCCTTCCAGCCTTCACTTGTTAGACAAGGGGATGATACCTACATATTTCTTTTACAAACTCCCACATCATGAGTAAATTTACTATATCTGAATAACACCCAAATATTTAACATTAAGCCAACTCTAATGTTTTTTGACATTTGAACATCTTGACAATATAGCAGAAAATACATAAAAATTTAGGGGCATTTTTTGTGGAAAATTATGTCAATTGTGACTGTCTTTTTTTTTTCTTTTCTCTTTACATGCAGTTTCGTTTAAAGCAATGTGGCTTAAGCCATGCTATCTATCTCATTGAAGATTATGGTTCAACAAAACACCTGAGTGTTTCTGAAGATAAATTAATTCAAGCCATAACAAACACACAGGTAAGTTGCTTTGTCTTTATATATGTATTTATATAAAAAAATTTTAAAAAACAGGGAAAATGTAGCAGAGTGAATTAGCAGAATCATTAGACTACTTGACAAACAACCACATAGATGATTTGTTTATCATGATCAAGTGTTTCTGTACATGTAAGCTCGCTTCCTCCATCAAATTGACATTACCTGTACAGGTACACCTTGTGCTACATGTCAGATGAGAAAATGATTGCAGAGCGACATGAAATGAAGCGCTTTGCTCAAGAACACTATATAGTGCCTGATCTGGGAATCAAAACCATGATCTTGCAATCGTGAGCACAACACCCTAGCCACTAAACCATGTGCTTTCACATATATATGTATATCATCATCATCATCATCATCATCATCGTTTAACGTCCGCTTTCCATGCTAGCATGGGTTGGACGATTTGACTGAGGACTGGTGAAACCGGATGGCAACACCAGGCTCCAGTCTAATTTGGCAGAGTTTCTACAGCTGGATGCCCTTCCTAACGCCAACCACTCAGAGAGTGTAGTGGGTGCTTTTACGTGTCACCTGCACGAAAACGGCCACGCTCGAAATGGTGTCTTTTATGTGCC
>NC_068983.1:22104853-22107373 GCF_001194135.2 Octopus bimaculoides
CAAACACTGTCTGTAGCTGGTCTTCTCTTGGAAGAGCCCTGCTTCTCACATGGACAACTGTATGTTGGCTGCTCAAGAGTGGGCAGCAACAAAAAACCTATTTGTATATGCTCCACAAGGGAAAACAAGGAACATAGTTTACAATGAGGTGTTATAATCACAACAGCAAGAAAGTATGTACATGATCACCTTCTTTTACGAAACTTCATTGACTTTCATATATTTATATTGATATACATATATATACGTGTGTTTGGGTGCGTGTGTGTATATACATCTCTGTATATAAAGATGATGCGTAGTCTAGACGGCGTTTTTAGATTTCATTATTCTCTTTAACCCAGGCAACGCCGAGTATTTCTGCTAGTTATATATATATATATATTATATTAGAAAAAATAATAAGGTACTCAGATTTCTGGTTGGTTGTACATTTACAGATTCTTATTAATATGTCACATGTTTTTTATAGATTAACGCTTGCGTCTGTTCTAGTAGATTCTCCAGATTTTTATCTTTCTTTCGTTTCAATTTCCTTGATTTTGTCATATTCTAAAACCCCCACATATTTATATCCATTAGTCTCAATATCCTTGATTTTCTTGGGTAGCTCTACACCATCAGATGACACAACTTTACCTCTTTGTAGTTTAAGCATACCACACTTTTTAGTCCCAAATTCCATTCTGATGTCCTTACTGAATATCTGCACTGTTGAAACTAGGCCATTTATTTCACATTCAGTCTTTCCAAAGATCTTTAAACCATCCATATATAACAGATGATTTAATTTTTCTCCACTTTTCAAGTTGTACTTTCCGTAGTATCTGTGTGATATCATACAAATCACAAATAGCAATGGTGATAGGCTATCTCCTTGAAATAGGCTGGTAATTATCCACTGCATTGCTTTTACTGAGACCCTTTTGGGAAAGAATTGTTTTTACCTGTGGTCAGCCACTTTGGGATTTGTCACCATTGTTGATTACTTTATCCATTTGCATGGCTATTCTTCTGTGTAGTGCTGGTAAATTTTTCAGCCAATATCCTTGTACTCCTTCCGTTCTTGGACATTTCCAGTTTGGGATCTTTGTTGTCTGTTTGGTTACCATTTCAGTCATTATTCTAATATTGCTCTGTTTCACTTCATATTTTTCTGATCTTAATTCCTTCAACCATTTAGCATCTTTGTTATGCTTTCTTCCATTATCCCAGATGTTACTCCAAAACCTTTTACTTCTTCTGCATCTGATCTCTCCCTGTTGTTAACCTTTTCATTCAGTTGTTGATAAACCCTTTTCTGATCTTGGTGGAACAATCTATTGATTTTTATATTGTTCAATTCTTTGATCATATCTCTTGATCTTTGTCGCTTTAGCTTGCAATCTTTGTTTCAGCTCTTCAAGAAATACATTTTGCCCCTTTTTCTTTATTTTATATCTACATTCTAGTTCCAGATATTTCTCCTCCCTCTTAATTTCACTTTTTTCTTTCTTTCCAAGATGTCGACATGTTTTCTTAGTTCTTTCATTCACTGTTTCATTCTTCCTTTCCACCAAGGTTCTTTTTTCTTCATTTCCACATTTACGGTTTGGTTCAAGGCCTACTTTATTTCCTATATAGATGATGCAGACTTTAATCAATCTATTCATTCCGGTTATATTATTTGTCTTGATTTCTTTCAGCATTATTATCATCATCATCATTATTATCATCATCATTATTATTATTATTATTATTATTATTATTATTATTATTATTATTATTATTATTCGAACAAAATTATTGTCAAAGATCACTACAAAACTATGGCCAAATATAAACGTTTTTTACTTTTACCTTAGTATTATTATTATCATTATTGTTTTACATATTTATTTATTGTGACATATTGAGCATGTCACCATCTGCTGCACACACCTTATTCTACATCTTAATGTTTGTATTCATCCCAGGTAGTCGACGAGTTCAAAATTAAGAGGACTGAAAATACTAAGGAGTCTGTTGCTTACCTGACACTGTTAACACGTTACCTTCAAGGTTATTATTTAGTAAGTAAATTTGCTGTTTTGCACCTCATGTATGTAATCCACTTTCAATATCGTATGTGTGCATGTTATTGGATCTTTCAGTATGCTATGTGGGATTCGAAAAGTGGCCATCACATCGTTTGTTCAAACACATATGCATAGAGATGCAAGATCAACCTTAATCAGCTAAAGCTCTCATAACAAAGAAACTCACTTCTTTCTTTCTATCACTGGATCATCATCATCATCATCATCATCATCATCATCATCGTTTAACGTCCGCTTTCCATGCTAGCATGGGTTGGACAATTTGACTGAGGACTGGTGAAACCGGATGGCAACACCAGGCTCCAGTCTGATTTGGCAGAGTTTCTACAGCTGGATGCCCTTCCTAACGCCAACCACTCAGAGAGTGTAGTGGGTGCTTTTACGTGTCACCCGCATGAAAACGGCCACGCTCGAAATGGTGTCTTTTATGTGCCACCCGCAC
>NC_068983.1:22107601-22110892 GCF_001194135.2 Octopus bimaculoides
CATAGGAGTGGCTGTGTGGTAAGTAGCTTGCTTACCAACCACATGGTTCCGGGTTCAGTCCTACTGTGTGGCACCTTGGGCAAGTGTCTTCTACTATAGCCTCGGGCCGATCAAGGCCTTGTGAGTGGATTTGGTAGACGGAAACTGAAAGAAGCCCATCATATATATGTATATATATGTATGTGTGTGTGTTTGTGTGTCTGTGTTTGTCCCCTCAACATCGCTTGACAACTGATGCTGGCATGTTTAGGTCTCTGTAACTTAGCGTTTCGGCAAACGAGACTGATAGAATAAGTACTAGGTTTACAAAGAATAAGTCCTGGGGTTGATTTGCTTGACTAAAGGCGGTGCTCCAGCATGGCCACAGTCAAATGACTGAAACAAGTAAAAGGGTAAAGAGTAATATATACTTGAACGTATGTTGAGAGATTGTCATAGCCTGTTTGCCTACAAACAGTTGATCGCTGTAGTTATTATCAGTGTTTTTTTTTTTTTTCAGCAATACAAATAAGAGTTTTAGCTGTAATGTCCAGCAGGTTGACATACTTAGTATGTCCTTTGATTAATTTTTATTTTGTGTTGAAACCAGCCTGATCTTGCCTCTCACACCTACCATACAATATCAGTCCAAAAATAAATAATTTCATCATCAAAATCTTGAAGCTACAAGATGATGCATTATTAATTCAAAACAATGTGAATAAATAAGCAATGCATTTGACAAAATATCCTGAATGCTAAAAAGTTGGTACAGATTCAGCTAATGTTTCTAGTGGGTGAATGACCACACAGAGGCTCTTTTATTGGTCCAAGTGTCTGTTTAGCTCAAGATAACTAAGTGATAATATGCTATGCTAGCATGTAAAAGAAAACAAAACAAAAAAAGAAAACACTGATATTAAAATGATGATAATGATGGTAATGTATTAATAGTTAGATATCACCCACAATTAAATTATTGTTTACATCTGCTCTTGTATTACAGAAGAAGACCTTATATGGTAGCAATGAAGTTGTGAAAGCTAAACCAGGAGAGAAGATAGATCATAGTTTAGATAGTGCTTCAGAAATTCTTTGTAATTTTGAAGACTTCAATAACTCTGCTGCAAAGAGCCAGGTTGGTTTTGATTGTTTTCTTTTATATTTCAGATAAATGAAACAATGAAAATGTAATTAAGGTGTTTGACAATTAGTTATTTAAGTTGACACCTGAGGCACAGGCAAGGCTGTGTGAGTACAGAGTTCAGTTTATTACCTCAGAGTTTTGAGTTCTAATTCACTGAGCAGCACCTTGAGTATGTGTCCTCTACTCAAGCCTCAGGCCAACTAATGCCTTGTGAGTGAAACTACATGGAAGAAGTTTCTTGAATATCTGTATATCTAGAGAGAGAGAGAGAGAGAGAGTTCGGGTAAATTTATGTCTAATGGTGTAATGTAATGAGTATATTCAATAAGTGCTCAGAATGATTTACCACCTAAAACTACAACATAAACTGCGACTTAAACAGTCATGTTGTTGCTACCTTTTCTCTTTAACAATGGAACTGCTAATTTCTAAAATACCCTACTAGAGGTATACATCAATTCTTCCCTCTCTAAATATGAAATAGACTGCTAATATATGTAAAACTTATCTTTGTCTGCTGAGAAATGCACTATACTCCCCTGTGTGCATCTATTCTGGAAACAGCTGTAAGAAATGATCTATAATACACTTTATTCTATTCTAACAACTCTGTTGTAACAGCTCTACAGTTACGTGTAAATATATAAATTCCAAGCTCTAGACTGATACCAATTGTCTGCCTGTTCATTCTTTCTTTGTTTCTATTGTATGTGTATGTTTATGTTTGTTGCTTTGCATGCACAACAATAATGTTTGTTGGCATTCTCTGTCAATAAAATCATCCTCTAGTCCTTCTTTCTTTCCTGCCTTTAACCCTCCAACACGAAGTATAGGCCACTTATAATTGAATTCCATGTCGCATAATTTTTCGCTTCTGTACTTATACTCTGCCATGAATGTCCCCCTTTCTCTAGTTCCTTTTGTGTTGATCTACGCCACGAGATCTTAGGCCTACCCCTCTTTCTATATCCATCCGGATTCCACTGTAAAGCACTTTCGCTGCATTTGGTGTGTCTTTTCTAATTGTGCTACCAATCCACTTCCACTTTTTCTTAAATATTTGCTCCCTCATCGAAACTTGTTTTGTTCTTTGCCATAGCTCATATTGCTTATGTGTACGGGCCATCTGATTTTAAGTATCCTCTAGTCCTACACTGCAGAAAACATAGTATAAAAATCCCTCACTTGAAAAACTGGTACGGCTTTGAGGAAGATTTGACTGTTGTTTCTAGCAGGTCGAAGGTAGGAAGGTTGAAACGATGTCTTTCTCTGTTCATGGCTACATGGACAGCTTCGAAAATATTTAAAAAAATTAGTGAAAGCCATATTACATTGCAAGTGATGGTGACTGCACATATCTATATTTGTCCATAGGTGTTAACAGTGCGTGAGATGTTTGCAAAACAGCTGCTTCACTTCCCCAACATGTCTGGAGCAAAAGCATTTGCTGTCACTGAGAAATGGCCAACGCCTGCCAGGTAAGTGGTCCTGATTAATGATCTTTTATGCTACAGGTGTGGCTGAGCACAGACGTGGCAGTGTGGCTGAGAAACTTGCTTCTCAACCATATGACCTTAGGTTCAAACCCACTGCATGGCACCTTGACCAGGAATCTTCTTTTATAGCTCTGGGCTGACTATAGCCTTGTGAATGGATTTGGTAGGTAGATGGAAACTGAACAAAGCCCAACACATATCTATCTATTTATCTATGCATTTATTGATATATATATATATATATATATATATATATATATATATATATATATATATTTCCAAGCCTTTGAACATTTATTTAACTGACATATTACTCTATATTTCTCCTTTATTTGTTCTCTCCTTATTGATTTCTTTACTCCTTCTCTTCATATGCGCTACCTTTGCCGTCATATCTACTAACGGTTCTTTTTAAATACATAATAGCGTTCTGTTCATCATTTACAGTCATCACATTTGTTAAAATGTCTTATTGTTGAGTTTGATCCTCTTTCTTTCCCTGATGAGAAAGTTACATATTTTACACCATTTATTCCTTTTGGAATAATATCAATGTTGTCTTCAAAACATATGTCGGAAGTAAAAGAATTTGAATAACACCTGCGTTTAACTCCATTTATTTATTTTATGTGTGTGTGTATATATATATATATATATATATATATATAT
>NC_068983.1:22115611-22122128 GCF_001194135.2 Octopus bimaculoides
ATATATATATATATATACACGACGGGTTTCTTTCAGTTTCCGTCTACCAAATCCACTCACAAGGCTTTGGTCGGCCTGAGGTTATAGTAGAAGACACTTGCCCAAGGTGCCACACAGTGGGACTGAACCCGGAACCATGTGGTTTGTAAGCAAGCTACTTACCACACAGCCACTCCTACGCCTATATATATGTATGTATGTATAATTTCTTGCTTATTTTCATATTGCAGTTTATATGAAGCTTATAATGCTTGTCCAGATAAAATCAGTCAAGAGCAAATGCTGAATAACATTAAGGCTGGAAAAAATAACAGGTATTTACTTTTTTTTTTATTTGGTTTTTTTTTTTTTGACTAGTTTCAGTTATCATATTGTGACCTTGTCGGGGGGCCCCATCATCTGGGTTTTAAGTTATTGGGTTGTCTGGAAGGTTTGTGCCAATTTATAGTAGCTTACCTTTCGACTTAGGTCATAGGAACATAAACTTTCTTCCACGAAAAGATAGCTTAAACTGTGCTCTAAATGGAGGTGTTGTCAAATCCTATTTTATGGACTCAACCATGTTCTAAAATGTGTTAATTCTGTAACCCTTTAAAATGGAAGATAAGAAAGTTCATTTTCGGCACTTGGTGCTTTTCTTTTTCCAGACAACCCAATATTATATCCCCACCTCTACCCACCGTTCTTACGTTAGTCTACTGTTTATTTTATTGAGTAGCTAAGTTACATTTTATGATACAACACAGGATTTCTAACTGGTAGAGTTACATAAACTCAAACTCATAAATATTCACCATGTTCGGATGGTGCTTTTTACATGCTACTGGCACAGGGAACCAGTCAGGCGGCTCTGGCAGTGACCCGCGCATGAATGAATGGTGCTTATCGTGTGCCACCAGCATTGGGAACAGCCACAACTACAATTTCCGTTTGATTGTGATTTGATTTGATCTTGATTTACTTGACTCAATAGGTCTCCTCAAGCACGGAATGTTGCCCGTAGATTCAAAGGTACTTTTTAAATGGGCTGGTTATGTAACACAGGTGTAGACTATATCTGTGATCTCACTTCCCTTGCCGGGTCTTCTCAATCACATCTCCAGAGGTCTCGGTCTTTCATCATTGCCTCTGTGAGGCCCAACGTCCGAAAGTCATTCTTCACCACCTCATCCCATGTCTTCCTGGGTCTCCCTTTTCCATGGGTTCCTTCCACTGTTAGGTATATATATTTGTGTGTGTATATATATATATATATATATATGTATGTATACATATATATATGACGACCAAAGCCTTGTGACTGGATTTGGTTGAGGAAACTGAAAGAAGCCCATTCTATACATATAGACATATACATGTTTATGCATGTGCATTTGTGTCTCTATATGTCTCCCCCCCCCACACACACACACACAATCGCTTGACAACTAATGTTGGTGTATTTAAGCCCCTGTAACTTAGCAGTTTGGCTGAAGAGATTGATAGAATAAGCACCATCTTACAAAGAATAAGTCCAGGGGTCGAGTTCTTCAACTAAAAGGTGGTGCTCCAGCATGGCCACCCTCAAATGACTGAAACAGGTAAAACAATAAAAAACTATGCCATTTTTCTTCCCAAGGAATGCCAGGTATCTCTGCTAGTATATTAATAAAGTAAAGCAGTAGTCCAAGTGATTTACCTTGGTCACTTACCTCACATGAACGATAACAGTTGTATCAAAGGTGCTAATCTCTAATTGGAGAGGCAACATTTGGAATGGGTAAGCATCTGGCCCAGGTTTCTAATCTACAGTCTTTGAATGTTCTGAAAAATTCATAGGCACCACTTTCCATGCCCTAAACTATTTAAAGTCATCATCATAACCATTAATGTCCATTTTCCATGCTGGCATGGGTTGGACAGCTTGACAGGAGCTTGCATGGCCAAGGACCACACCAGGTGCCATAGTTTGTTTTGGCTTCGGTTTCTACAGTTGGATTCCCTTCCTAATGCCAACCACTTTAGAGAGTGTACTGGGTGCTTTTTACGTGGCACCATCACCAATGCTTTTTACATAGCACCATCACCAGTGCTTTTTATATGGTACCATCACCAGTGCTTTTTATATGGTACCATCACCAGTGCTTTTTATATGGTACCATTACCAGTGCTTTTTATATGGTACCATCACCAGTGTCTTTTACATGGCATCAGCTTCAATGCTTTTTACACTACACATTGATGTGATAAAAAGTGATAAAAGGGGGAAAATGGAGGCACAAAAACATTTGTCAAAAATTTATATTATGTAACAATTGAACAAAATTTGTTTCAGTCAAGCATTTCTAATGTTCTTGTTCAATTTTATCTTGCAGAAACATTGGTCCTGTTCTGAGCAGAAAAATTCAACAATTTTACTGTCCAGATGATAGATAATACTTGAATATGTTGACGATGAAGATGATAACCTCCACATCTGTGAATTATATTGTACAAGTGATTTACATATACTATACCTGCACAGGTGATTGATATATATCATACCTGCACAAGTGATTGACAATATCAGAATATATTGATGAAAATGGCAACTTCTACATCTTTGGAATATATTCAGCAATTTGTACTGTACAAAATGATCGATATTATTTGAATGTACCAAGAAAAAAGTGGAATGTCTACATAATTCAACAATAATGCTGTACAAGTAATTGATAATTGAATATCATGTTAAAAATAGTAATTGCTACACCTCTGGATTATAGCCAACAATTGTACAGTAGAGTTACAGATAATTGATTTATTTGAATATATTTCTGAACCTGGAAACATTTACGTTTATGAATTATATTCAGCAGTTGTACTGTACAAACAATTGATATTTTCAATATATCAGGGAAAACAGTAACATGTACAACTGTGAATTATTTTCAATGATTGTACTGTACAGGTTATTGATAGTATTTAAATATATTGATGAATATGGTAACTATTACAATTCTGGATTGCATTCAATAATTCTCTCAGAATTATAAGTGTTATAATTGGACATCATTCAAGTATGAGGTCCAATTGAACCTCATTCAAATATGGAATAGAAATTGAAAACTTATACAGTTGCTTTATCAGACTGTTGCCTGCGAAAAGTACTCCTCTGTACAAGAGATTACAATAGAAATTTTAATTTTATCTACTTTTTTAGCAAGAAACCAAAATAAATATTTTATCGATTTTTTTATCCCATTTTGTATCCTATTTTACAAAAGTTTCTGAGATTCTCTTGTACTAAATAATGGTTTCAAATGTTGGCACAAGGCCAGTAATTTCAGGGGAATGGGTAAGTTGATTACATCAACCCCAGAATTCAACTGCTACTTGTTTTATTGACCCTGAATGGATGAAAGGCATAGTCAACCTTGGCAGAATTTGGAATCAGAATGTAAAGATGTACAAAATACTGCTAAGCATTTTACCTGACATGCTAAAAATTCTACCTGCTTGTTGCTGCCTTGTACTAAATTATGAGCTTCAGATTATGTCAGGATAAACCTCACAGGATTGATTTATTTAAAGTTGACAAGGTCAAGGACAATTTGTTATCAAGTGTGTACGTATACAGTAAGCAGGTATCAGTCCATCATGTTGAGTTCTAAGCAGACCCTTTGGCAATCAGCAACAAGCAGTTTATGATAATTTTTTTCTCCAACAAAAGACAGGAGTTAGCCTTATGATCCCCCTGATAATTTTCACTGTTTACACTTATATTCTTCATCTCCACTGACCATGCTCCTTGCCCTCATTTTCTCTTCCTTCGTCTTTAACCATGTCTTTCTTGATTATCCCTTTCCTCTCACCCAGTCATTTTAATTCTTTCTCAGCACATGATCCAACCACTTCATCCCATTTTTCTTTACAACCTCCATCTCTGGTTCTATTGTCATTATCCATTGAAATGCATTTTATCATCTTCCTCTCTCTCTCTCTCTCTCAGCAATACTCTGCTCATCCACCAACCTATTCTTTTTTCTTTCAAGTCTTCTTTGCTATTCTACATTCATTACCCGTTCTGCTAGGTTCCTCACAGGCAAAGAACACAGGTACAAGATTTTCTGGGCAGGGAACACTGACAGGGTCAGGGACATGGGTATACTTCTTGCAGAGAAATGGGTTGATAAGGTAATCAGAGCATGCGACAGAATACTTAAGATTAGATTAGTGCTTCATCATGGGTTAGCAACCATTATCTCGGGCTATGCCCCTCAACCAGGGCTACCTGATGGACAGAAAGACCGATTTTATGACACCCTCTTGCAGACTACCTCATTGACAAATGACAGGGACCTTCTCTTTGTGGCTGGTGACTTCAGTGGACATGTTGTACAACATGCAGGGGGGCTTCCATGGCATACATGGAGGCTACGGTTTTGGTTCCTGCAATGAGGAGGGAACCAGGCTGCTGGAGTTCTGCAATGCAAATGATCTGGTTTGCAACACTAACTTCAGGAAGCCTGCCAGTCACCTAGTCACCTACCGTTCTGGCAGGCACACTAGCCAAATTGACTATATCCTCGCCTGAAAAAGGGAAAGATGGCAAAAATGAGTTGTAACTCTGTTTCAAAGGTCCAGCCTTGTCATATTCTGAGTTGTACTGAATTTCTCTGAGAACTACATTAAGGGTATATGTGTCTGTGGAATGCTCAGCCACATGCACATTAATTATTTCATGAGCCAGCTATTTTGTTGCTCAGACCAACTGGAACCCTTGTCACTGTAATCAACAGGGTGTCAGGTTATATATATATATATAATTAAAAAGAAATGTAAAAATACATTATGAAGGATATACCATAAACAATAATTATTTATGAATATATCAATGGCCGTTTATAGTTATGAATAAATCACAATTATAATGGAGAGGGCTGCAAAAACCCTTACATGTTTAGAAATAGCAGTCAAAAACCACTATTATCACTCATATTTTATCTCCTCACAATAAAGCTGTCCGCGAGCAACATGACATACAAAATCCACAATTTAAAAATAAAAGGTTGATTCTCTATTGCAATTTCGAAGGTAGGAACATATTATACAGTATTGTAAAATAACAGAGATAAACAATATAACAGTTCCTCTCTGTTATAATTGTGATTTATTCATAATTATAAACCCTGTTCTTTCATGCAATTTATTATTACATGTTTGGTCACTGATATATTCATAAATAATTAATAATTGTTGATGATATTTCGTAATGTATTTTTACATTTTTTCTTAATTATTTCATTTCCTCCTGTCTTTTCTCATAAACGCTGTGCATGACACTGGAATTCAGAATCTGAATGTGTAGATAGAGGTTGACACATTATTCTTGCCGGTCGGGATACATGTAAGCCCCAAGGTATGACTTTGTATCAATTTGTATCTATAAGAATAGCACTGTTATTTTGTTTATATCCATTATTTTACAATATGTTATATAATATGGTGTGGAGGCGCAATGGCCCAGTGGTTAGGGCAGTGGACTCGCGGTCATAGGATCGCAGTTTCGATTCCTAGACCGAGCGTTGTGAGTGTTTATTGAGCGAAAACACCTAAAGCTCCACGAGGCTCCGGCAGGGGATGGTGGCGAACCCTGCTGTACTCTTCCACCACAACTTTCTCTCACTCTTACTTCCTGTTTCTGTTGTGCCTGTAATTCAAAGGGTCAGCCTTGTCACACTGTGTCACGCTGAATATCCCCGAGAACTACATTAAGGGTACACGTGTGTGTGGAGTGCTCAGCCACTTGCACGTTAATTTCATGAGCAGGCTGTTCTGTTGATCAGATCAACTGGAACCCTGGATGTCGTAACCGACGGAGTGCCAACAATATAATATGGTATAATAGGTTCCTAACTTCGAAATTGCAATAGAGAATTAACCATTTATATGAGTAATAATAGAGGCCTTATAGTGGTTTTTGACTGCTATTTCTCAACATGTAAGGATTTTTGCAACCCTCTCCATTATAATTATGATTTATTCATAATTATAAACACACTTCTTATATATGTGTGTCTGTGTGTCTACACCATTGCATGACAACTGGTGTTGGTTTGTTTATATCCATATAACTTAGCAGTTTCAGTAAACGAAACCAATAGAATAAATAGCAGACTTATTGGGGAAATAAGTACTGGGATGGATTTGTCCGACAAAATCCTTCAAGGTTTAATACCCCAGCATGCCAACAGTCCAAATAACTGAAACAATGAAAAGATAGAAGAGATATAAAATGGAATTAAATCAAACATTTAAAAAAAAAAATAATGAAAAACAACAGTCAGGTGTACTGCTTCCTATCAAATCCCTTTTTATTAAGCCTTATGTACAAATTTACAGGTGTGTAGTTTCTTTTGAAGTTCGTTTTTGTTTTTGTTTTTTTTTGCAGGGGTGGGGGGTTCATAACCTTTATTTTTCTGAAATTCATTATTATTGTACATGTTTTCGAAACTGTCCAACCAATTTAACATTTTTCTCATATTTTTTTTTTTTT
>NC_068983.1:22123979-22125531 GCF_001194135.2 Octopus bimaculoides
TAAAGAATTTTTTAAATGTCAGGGAATTTCTGTAAAATGTGAGAAAACACACTTCAGAATACCTTCACTAAATGTTAACGTTTTGAAATGTTGGCCCGGTTATATTTAATATTAAAAGAAAAATTAGTGTCCAGCTGGATATATTATTATCATTATTATTACTATTATTATTATCATTATTATTGTACATGTTTTCGAAACTGTCCAACCAATTTAACATTTTTCTCATATTTTTTTTTTTTTTTTTTAAAAGGTCTTACTGAATTGTGTTAATTGTTTAGTAGTTTATTTTTAAAGACTATGTTGTAATTAAGAAGAGGTGGAAGAAAAATTAATACGCTCGAATGACAATGAGGATGATGATGATGCAAAATTAAGGTGGAAGAAAAAGAAATATGCTTCAATGATGATGAAGATGAGGATAAGGTGAATAATCATGCTAATAGTATGGTTATACTAGTAGTAATTATAATAGTAATAATAATAGTAATAGTAAAAAGAGAACAGTAATAACAACAATAGATTTGGGTTTGAGCTTCAAGATTAGGTACTCTCATACTTGAGCAATATCTGATCTATTATTAATCTATCGGATCAGATTAGTGAGGTCTTGCCATCACATGACCTCCCCCATTAGGTACCGTTGCTTCTAATTTACTTTTAAAAAAGAAAACCAAAAAATCCATCTTCTGTTCTTTTAAGTGTTTGATTTCATTTTCTTTCTTTTTTTTTTACTTCTTATTTTCCTTGATTTTTTATTTTTTTTTTAATTTTAACTTTTTCTTTTCATTTCAAAATTAAAAAAAAATTTATAATGAAAAAATAACTTTAAATTAAAAAAAAGAAGTGGGAGAGAGAGAGAGAGGATGAAAAAAGGAAACAGAAGAATGGTAGAAGATCAAGTAAAAAAAAACATATGGAAAATTATAAAACAAATCTAGATGATGAGAATGGAAGAATGGCTGCCCCAGTCCAACCTCAAAATGGAAAACAAAAATTATCTATTTAAGAATTATTGCAAAACAGCTGTTTTGCAGAATCCCCCATATTGTACTCAAAGTAACACAGTAAAGGACTTTTATTGTTCGTTGCATTAACTGCCCATAGCTTTTTTCTTTTCTTTTCCATTTTTTTTTTTGTCACATTTTTGTAAAATACAATTTACATCAATTCATAGTGGTTATGGTTTAATTTTTTTTTTTTAATCTTAAATTTTACTTCTTTTGTGAAGTTACATCCTCACCAAAACCTATTCTCAAGAACAGGGAGATTAAATATATATATATATATATATATATATATATATATACATATATATATATATATATATACATGTGTGTATGTATGTATATATATATACATCAGTGTATATACATATATGTGTGTGTGTGTATATATATATATATATATGTATATCTGCATATGTATGTGTATATATAGATATGTATGTATGCATATATATGTATGTATAAGTATGTGTATATATGTATATATATATATACACACATGTATATATATATATATATATATATATATATATATATACACACAT
>NC_068983.1:22125741-22135721 GCF_001194135.2 Octopus bimaculoides
GTATATATGTATATATATATATACACACATGTATATATATATATATATATATATACACACACACACACACATTTACACATAGATATACACTCTTATGCATACATATATGCACACATGCATATCAGTATATTTGTATATGTATGTGTGTGTATATATATATATATATATATATATATATATATATATATATATATATATATATATATACACACACACACACACACACACATACATTTTTGTATAAGTAAAAAGGTTTAACAAATTTCAACTTATATAAAAAAGGAAGAAAAAAAATAACATGTAATGGTGTGTAGATGGGGGTAGAGTGAAAGGTTCTACTCAGTGGGGAAGGAGAAGGAGGGGGTTGAAAATGATTTCGTAATTAACACTTTTTTTTTTGTTTATTTTTGGTTTTATGAAATGGAAGCCCGCCAAAATAACAAGTTCGAAGTGGGAGGGAGCAGGAAGAAATTCATCAAAAAAAAAAATAATTAAGAATTAATGAAATGACAGTACAATTTGGGATCGACAAAACATGATATTGAGAAATATGGAAAAATATTGATAGAGCGTGAAGAAACAGGAAAAAAATGTCAAGTTGTATCATCAAGTAGGCTATGTAAAATGAAAAAGAGAACAAGTTTATACATACATATATACAAACACATAGATAGATAGATAGATAGATAGAGACATACAGTATAGAAGACAGTAAAAAAAAAAGTTGGAACATTGCCTATGGTGAATCAAACCTCATGCCTTCTGTAAGCCATAGTCATGCTAACCACTACGCCAAGGTGACATCCCAACTTTAACCTTCCAAATTAGGAGCCTTAAACTAACTAAGATTTCTCATAGTTGCAACCTGTTAACAGAGAACTCAGCTTATGCTATATATAAAGTTATACACACAGATAGCTATACATACATACCCATCTGTACACACATACACAAGTAGTAAAGGAGAGTTTACTAGGACATATATAGTGTAGAATATTAATGCACACACATTACTTTTTGTTTTCCTTACACTTCTTCAAATATTGGTTCCTAGAGGAATTATACTAACATAAATGAGATATCAAGATGTTTACAAAAGATCCAGAAAAACTTTCAAGAAACATATTTATGTATATATATATATATATATAATCAATACATAATAGAATATATATACATATTTTCACAGAATACATGCATTTTGTGTTACAGATTTGATATTTCCTTGGCAAAGTTCCCTTGTCAAAAGTCATTCTGATTTAAGAAGAGTACAATAATGAAATACATTTCAGTATAATATGTAGGTCTTTAATGTAATATACATCCTCCCAGCCCTCAAAACCATTTCTGATATGAAGGTATCAAAATTCAGTAGTCGTGTGCTAACTATTGTTAATAGCCAGAAAGTTGAAAGAAGGATAAAGATACTATAATTAAAAAAAAAAAATTTTAATTGAAAAAAAAAGAAAAACATTTGATGAAGATCATAGAATGATAAAGATATAAAGCTTTATATATTGGAGGAAGCATAATATAGTTGATCACAAAGTGATTAAATTATTTAACAGTTTTAGCCGAATTAGAATACTAAAATCTTATGTTTAAAAATAAAGACTATTTTCTTTTTTATTAAGAAAGTAAACATGAAAATGAAACAAGTTTCAGGAGAAGACTGGAATTAAACTTATACCAACCACCACAAAGTTTGAAGTTTTATGCCGTAGGATAATGCCAACAACTGTAAATCCAAACTTATCCTCTTCACATAATTAGTTTTCAAATTCAAAGAAATGTAATTCAAAGTGAACAAAATAAATGTTATAAACCTAGAAAATGTCTCTACATTATTGTCTGTGAATATCAGAATAGATGTAAATCCAAGTCAGATATATTGAAACCTAAATTGATAACTTGTTGTTCATGTCATCTGAAATAATATAATGACAATTATTTAAATAAGAACTATCAACACCTGAATAATCAAAATATTAAATTCTTGATCTTATAGGTTCGAAATCTAAGCATTCTTACTTGAAATAGATGATAGTGACATAATTGCAGTTCCAGATATATTTTAGTAAAATATTTCTTAATCCAAGGAAAAAAGGTAGAATAAAATTAAGACAAAATTACTCAAGCATAAAACTTTGAAATCTATCTGAATATGTTTAACAAGTGTTGTATTTTCTCTTGAGGTTGACTGTTTTCTTATAAAGAAGTCAGTGCTAAATACTACTCTAGATTATGCAGAACACCCTAAATCTTCCATAGGGAAGATGTCATGTAAAATATAAAAACTGGTACTTATTTTAATCAACAAACAGAAAAATGAAAGTGAAAGTTGACCCTGGCAGATATCATAACATTTTTTTAACACAATGTAAAAGAACATAAAATACTTAATATTTCTACTATCTCTGTACTAAATGACATCATTATGATAAACACTTGAATGGTACCACCCTGAATATAAACAATAAATAATTACTTTAATTTTTTTTTACTTGTGCACAAGGCTTGTTTCTTCATAAGGAAAGGATCTACAGTCAATCTATTCAAATTTGATTTTGTGAATATTTTAATAGTAACACTATAGAAGGATATTGTGCTGAAACTGTTTTGGTCACATTTAAACGGGGATCTGTAAAGTGCCTTAACCTGCTGCCAACTTCACACAGATATACAGTAAGAAATAATCTGGAGATAATTTTTCTTTTGAGCATCCTTGCAGTTTGCAGGTTTAACCCCCAATCCAACATTTGAAGCTAAGATACTAATTACTATTATTGGAAGACTCTGGGGAGAAATACCTGCATTCTCTACATCCATAATATACTAACCAATGAGAAAAACACAAACCAATTTGTGTTTTAAATACAAAGAGAGTGAAAAAAAATAAAAGCATCACAAAAACAAAATGTAGGGAAAAGTGATTTTCCTCAAATTTTATCCTACTAAAACAAAAGAAATCCAAATTTTGTCTACAGGGTTATAGGAGGCCCCCATATTGCACTATCACTGCAGCTGCTACCTCACTGAATTATGAGAGTATCATTCAACAAAGCTGGCTCTTGAGTTACAGATACACACCATTAGATAGATTTCCATAGTATCTCCATACTCAATATGATTCACAGACACATACACAAATATATATATAGAGAGAGAGTGAAACTTACAGACAGACCCAGAGTGGAGAACACATGACATTAATGAGGTTGCTGATGGCAAAAAAAGGCTCTCATGAACCTAACTGATTGGTTGCCTGATCAAACAATCAAACAACTGATGAGTTAACTGGTTAACTAGTTGACTAATTATAATTTTAAAAAAGTGAAATAGAACCAGTGTGTGTGCTTATTATTGGCATAATGACCCTTCCAAGACAACAAAATTTTGTTTCAACATACAATTTCACATCAAGAATCTTGCAAACTAAATACAATAACGAAATATATAATCCATAATTGTTAGTCAAACAAAACATATTCTGCCAGACTAAATATGAATTAAATATTTTTTATTCACTCTCAGACATATCTTAATAATAATGAATTTATTCTATACAGTGCTCAGGTGCACTACAAGTTCTTTATTCAAAGAGGCTAGAAATAGCTTCTTTTGAAGTTGTCAACCCCTGGAATATCATCACTTAACGTTTCCGTTTCCATGCTGGCATGAGTTGGACAGTTTGAGAAGAACAGACAAGCCAGAGGGCTCTGCCAGGATCTATGTCTGCTTAAGTATGGTTTCTACAGCTGGATGCTCTTCCTAATGCCAACCATTTAACAGAGTATTTTGGGTGCTTTTTACATGGCACCAACACATACGCACACACAGAAAGGAGCAGTTAAAATAAAATATTTGTCAGCACATCTAAGTAAAAACTGCTCATTATGACAACTTCTCAGTAGGAAGAGAATAGGAAAAGAAAGAATTTGTAGGATTAGCAAAGAACAAGAGAGATATAAGAAGTGGTGGATGGAAACAGTGAGGAATCTCAATAATCATCACCATATATACAAGAAATATTTTTTCTATTATAGGCACAAAGCCTGAAATTTGGGGAGGGGGAGGACTAGTTAATGACAGTGACCCCAGTGTTTCACCTGGTACCAATTTTATCAACCCTGAAATGATGAAAGGTAAAGTTGACCTCAGTGGAATCTGAACTCAAAATGTAAAAATGGGCCAAATGCCATTAAGAATTTTGTCCAGTGCAGTAACAATTCTGCCAGTGCACTGACTTATAATCAGGGAATAACAGCAGCAAAATTATCCAGGATCTGGAGAGAACTATCGATATATGTAGATGTGGCAGGTTTGTATACATGCGGGTTTATTGGTGTCTTTGGTCATAACATGCATGTATACACAGACATCATAGGACAGGTAACTGGAAGGAGTTACTCAGTTAAATTGCACAGTGAAAAACATACATCAGTATCAGTCGTATTACTAACTAAGGCTTGATATAGAAAGTATATTTAAAAATTAAAGAAAAAAGGCTCCAAACAACAACAAAAAAAAAGCAATTCTCAAAAAAACATCAGGAAGATAAAATTTCAAATAATACAGAACAATAAGGATGACTAAATCAATCAAAATATGTAAAATGTAGTGCCAATAATAATGATAATAATAATAATAATAATAATAATAATAATAATAATAATAATAATAATAATGATAATAATAATGATAAGGGTGATGATAATACTTTCTGCTGTGGCACAAGGCCTGAAATTTGGGGGGAAGGTACTACTCAATTACATCGACCCCAGTGCTAAACTGGTACTTAATTTATCAACCTCAAAAGAATGAAAGACAAAGTCAACTTTGGAGAAATTTGAACTCAGAATGTAAAGATGGACAAAATACTGCTAAGCATGCTAATGATTCTGCCAGCTCACTGCTTTAATAATAATAATCCTTTCTACTATAGACACAAGACCTGAAATTTAGGGGAGGGGGCTAGTCGATTACATCAACCCCTGTGTTCAATCTGTACTTATTTCATCAACCCCAAAAGGATGAAAGGCAAAGTCGACCTTGCCGGAATTTGAACTCAGAATGTAAAGACAGACAAATAATAATACAATATTTTGTCCTGTATGACTTAGGAAATTTTTTAAAAATGTAATGCAAAATGAAAATATAAATTTTTTTCAAATCCTAAAGGAAGACATAGGTAATGAAATAAACTCCCTAATCATATACATAGGATTAGATATATCATAATATTTGGCAATGGGAATTTCTGGAAGATAGGTGAGGAGAAAAATATAATACATAAGTGTAAGTATGTACAAGTATATGTATATTGTCTGGAGTATTTTTTGGTTACATTACAACTTTCCCAAATTTTCAGTTAACGAATCAGATATTTGGCTATGTTCATGTATGCTTGCAACTGAAAAATAATCCAACTGTTAAATTTTATTTATATATATATATATATATATATATATATATATTATATATAATATATATAATATATTATATATATATAATGTATATATATAATATATAACATATATCATATATATATAATATATATATTATATCTAGATTATATATATATAATAATATATATTATATCTATATATAATATATGTTATATCTATATTATATATATATATAATATATATATTATATATATTATATATATATATATTATATATATATTATATATATTATATATATATTATATATATTATAGTCTGTAGTATTGTATTGAGTCATTTTTGTTGAAATTTTCTTTTGCCATAATATATATATATATATATATATATATATAGGAAGAGTAAATAAAAAAAGGAAAATTAATAATACTTAAAAATATAATTTTTAATAGCATCGTTCATTTACTCATTCTTTACATTTAACCATTATATATATTTCTATATCCATGCACTTCGGGTAAATAATGAATAATTTGTATGCTATTGTTTATGTAAGTAGTAGAACTGCTGTGAAGCTGGTATAGAGCCAATTCATTTGCCCTGCAGCTATCTCTAAAAGAGTTAAATACTTTTACTAAACACTAATAATAGTGCATATTCATAAATGGATATAATCCACTAGATACAGGAAGACTGAAAATTAATTTATCTAAATGAAATTGTAGTGTGTATGATGTTATATGCAGAATTACAATTAGTTTTGAAATTAATCTAGATGTTATCATCATGCTTTGTATGTCTGATGATATATGGATGAAAAAATTCTGCTAAAACATAATTTATTTCTACACTGAAATAACTAAAAGATTATAAATATACATATTTATGTGTGCAGTACTGATGATCAGATAGTGAGAACTACTCTGGGCGTAAGCAAGAGGAAATCGTTTTTTAAGAACCTAAAATAATATCTTCAAATTTACATCAGGTTTTCTACATAAATTAGATGATATATATCCATAACAGACTAAAATATAGAGAAGACTAATGACTTATAAGCAATATTAAAACTTTCAAAAATTCTCGACCCTTCTCCTACAAACAATCAGATTCATCTCTGATAGTAAATATAACAAAATCCTGTGATACATAACATTTTATCATTACTACATTGAATTAACTAAAATACTAAATATACAGGTGTCTGTATTCACATGACTGGGAGACACCAAGAAATGTATTTCTGGTTACCAACACAAAAAGACAGTGCAAACATCTAAACTAGATTTTATACCCGAAATTTCAATAAAACATATGCATAGCTGATATATTATTTGAGTACCTTGTCACTTCAACTAGTTACTTGGTGCTAGTGTCCTGCAAATATCGATAGGGGGGAAATATCTGCTAAGAAAGCTATGTCACAAATTTTGAAAGCTTTAATCCACCCCCTAATTGGATTAAAGGATGAGGTGGAATTGTAAAGGAGGTGGCAATATAGTTTTTGCATTTTCCTCTGTTTCGAGAAATACATTAACCATGGAAACCAGTGCAAGGTTTGGAAACCTCACAGGATTTACGAAATTTCTCAGTCCTGTAAGAGTTTTCCCATTTTATGGTAGTAAGGTCCTACACATAGGAGGGAAGATCGTTCTTATATGAGATGAGTATCATATGGCATGGAAGGAGAAAATGGCAGTAAATGCTTTGTAAGTATCTTAATAAATAGTTTGAGAGAGAATATTGCACTGAGATGGGGGGGGGGTTGAAATGTGGTGGGGGATTGAAATGGAATCAAGAGAATTAGAATTAGATTGCATGAACATCTCTAAGTGTTAAGAATTTGGCAGTGAAAATATTCTTTGCTAGCTGAAGGGAGCTGAGCAAATTTATTTACTCAATATTTTTACATTTTCCTCTAAACAAAAGGACAATTTTTATTATTATTATTATTTTTTTTTTAATGTTGCTGTTTTCCCACAGAAGGGTTGTAGTCACTGAAAACAAGTATAGTATATTACCGGTATTTATTGTATTGACCCAGGAAAGATGAAAGACAAAGTTTGACTCCAGAAGAATTTCAACTTTGAAAGTCAAGAAAAAAAAACAAAAACAAAAATGATATATGCTATTGTATTATTCCATTGACTAACATTTCTGCCAAATTATATGTCTTATTGTTAAAATCAATACTGGAATATTATAAATTCAATAAAAATTAAATTTTAGATACCTTACACTTCCTGTAGTTCAACAGGCAGAAATTTCGAGATAAAGGAAAATAAATATTAATGGCAGTTGTTGTTGTCATTGTTTAACTCACCCAGCACAATTTTGATTGAGTAAACCTATGGTCGAAGATTTCCAACCATGACTAACCCATTTATATAGAACTATAATATTCAATATGTTCACTGTTTAAGATAGTGGGGTATAATTTAGGAGATCTGGCTGAAACTTCTTACAGGTCAAGCAATCACAAAAGTGCTACATCCATCAGGAGACAAAATATAAGCAACAAAATATGTTTCAGTTATGATGAATTTGTACAGCCTGAACCATAGTGGTTTTACAACAGAGATTATATGGAGAGAAATAGTTTAAACATTCAAAACTTTATGAGCCATTTAGAATCTTCACCAGGTATGAATAAGCCCTTGGCATCAGATAAGCCTTTGGCACCAGGTTTATTTACTCAGCTATAGAAATTTCTCAAAATTATTTCCTTTATAAATGTTGTAAAAAAAAAATTTTTTTTTTCTTTTTTTTAAAGATAGGTGTTGAACTATTAACATAATTTAGTTGAAAATGTTGAATCCTGCCCCCCCCCCCCATTTCCTGACAGATGATAATTCACAAAAAAGCACAAAATTCTTTGATGCCAAACTACACAACACGTCTTCCTTGTTATGAACTCGCTGAAGTGATCTAAATAAAAAAAAAGTTCATATCTAAATCAAAGTTTCTGACCAAAATCTCATAACAATATAAATGTAAGAAAAAATCTTTCAAAAGTTTTATGCCAGAGCTGTTAGTTAAGTAGCATTCCAAACACCAGTTTAACACTTGAATGCATGCATTAAAAAAAAAAAAAAATGAAGTATTATATTACTAAACCCCTCCAAATTCTTGATTATTTCAAAAATTAATTCACTCATATAAACAGATTATTCTTGTAAGAAATATGGTCACAAAGAGGATTGAAATAGTAAGAAAAGTTAAGTTAGATAATGAGTAAAACAAATGAGTAGAAAGAAATTAACGAATGTATGTGAACAACAGTAATGGGTACGCAATGTTTAACAATATTTAAAAAATGTGCATCAGTATTTTAAATTATGTGCGCGTGAGATTGCCTTTTTTTTTAAGGGCATTTCTTTGAATGAGCTGCATAGATGAACTACAAATGTTTCAAGAAAGTAATATCAGTAGTAATAGAAGGAACAACAAGAAAGAACAAAAGATAATTGACCAAAATGAAGAGGATCAAACATTCAGCTGAAAAACAAATAATAATAATAATAATAATCCTTTCTACTATAGGCACATGGCCAGAAATGTGAGGGGAGGGGGAAAATCGATTACATTGACGCCAGTGCTCAACAGGTATTTATTTTATTGACCCTGAAACGACGAAGGGCAAAGTTAACTTCAGCGTAATTTGAACTCAGAACATTAAGACAGACAAAATTTGCCCAATGTGCTAATGATTTTGCCAGCTCACCACCTTTATAATAATAATAATAATAATAATAATAATAATAATAATAATAATAATCCTTTCTACAATAGAGGCAAGGCCTGATGTTTTGGGGAGAGGTCTAGTTGATTACTTGATGCCAGTGTTCAAAAGGACAAAAGGCAAAGTCGACCTCAGCAGAATTTGAACACAGAATGACAAAATACCACTAAACATTTTGCCCAGCATGCTAACAGTTCTGCCAGTTTGCCCCCTTTATTATAATAATAATAATAGTTTCTGATTTAGGCACAAGGCCAGCAATTTTGAGAGGAGAAGTTGATATTGATCTCAGTACTTAACTGGGACTTTATTTTATCAACCTCCAGCTCATGTGGTAAAGCATTTTTTCCTGACACTAACAATTCTGTCAGTTTTCTACCTTAATAATAATAATGATGGTGATTTCTAATTTAGGCACAAAGCCCGATATCTGAGGGGGGCCACAGATGATTATAAGAAATCTCCCAAGTATTTGATTGGTACATTGTTCTAGCAACCATGAATAGATGAAAGGCAGAGTTGGCTCAGGCAGGATTTGAACCAAGAATATCAAGAGACATAACTGAATACCTGGAGGCATTTGATCTGGTGCCCTACAAATTCTGCCACCTATCATCTAAACAAGAATAATAATAATGATTTTTTTACTATTTTTTTAAACTGATTTCTAACATTGGCACAATGTAACAATTTGTAAAGAAGGGATTTCTTTTTTTTTTGAGACGACCGAATTAATCTCAGCACTTGAATTCAAGACGTAAAGGGAAACATCTAAATACTACAATGTAATTAAGACCAGCACTAACTTTTGACACTCTACTGCCCCCCCCCCC
>NC_068983.1:22135731-22137834 GCF_001194135.2 Octopus bimaculoides
ATTTTATTGACCCCCAAAAGAATGAAAGGCAAAGTCAATTTTGGTGGAATTTGAACTCCAAATTAAGCATTTTGTCCAGTGTGCTAACAATTCTGCCAGCTCACCACCTTAATAATGATATTAATGATAATAATAATAATAATAATAATAATAATAATAATAATCACAACAATAATAAATGGTTTGCAAAATATGCAAAAAACCAGGATGTTTAAATGGATCGGAATGGATATAGAGAAATTTACAAATTTCCTGTAAGTATTAACGAGTAAGGCAGAGATTTTGAAATGGCAGTCATGGACTTATTTGGATTGCCAAAAACTTACAACTGTAATCAATAATAATCGTTTCTAATTATGACAAAAGATCAGCAATTTTGAGGGGAAGGGGGCTAATTTGTTACATCAAGCTCAGTGCTTGAATAGTAGTTTATTTTATCAACCCCCAAAGGAAAGAAAAGCAAAGTTAACCTTGGTGAGATTTGAACATAGGAACAAATACTGGAAGGTAATAATTCTATGAATCCACCACCAATGGCAATAAAAATAATTCTAATTATTTCTTATATAGACCCAAGGTAAAAAAAAATCGGAGGGAGGGTGATTGATTGGTTAGGCATTTACATCAGCCCCAGTTATTGACCAGCTTTTTTTATTTATTTTATCAATTTCCAAAGTATGTAAAGCTAAGCTGACTTTGATAGGATTTGAACTCGGGACATAGAGTCATAACTAAATACTGCAAGGCATTTTGCCCAATGATCTAATTAATTCTAATATTAATAATAATGATGATGATGGCTATGATGCTGTAATTTTTCTCATACCAATTTGTTTTCATAGAGTTTAGAGCCAAACAGCATCATACCAAAAAGATGTTCTTGGTGATAAAAATAAATAACTAATATGCAAAGGAATCTACATACAATTTAAACAAAAAAATTCAAATATACATTATGACATTCAGAGATGAAGAAATAATTATTTTGATTTAATTATGACACATACACTCACAAAGATCAATGTTTTTTTGAGAACAAAAAACACCAGAAACTGTCCCTGGTTTTATGGGACAAACATTCTATTTTGAAGTGACCTAAATTAAAACCTTCCTTCAAAAATTTCGTGTTTTAATATTTTGTTCTAAAAACCAACTCAATAATGACAGAGTTATTATTTTCAAAATTACTTGAAGCTAATGCAACCAACACCAACAGAAATATGGTAACAAAAAGGTTATATTCCTAAAACTTGCAACAAAATTCCATTCAAATCATACCCATACCATCTTAAGAAAAGGAAAGACACACTAGATAAATGTGAAAGAAGGGATGGTCAGCGTAGGAATGCCTTTCATCATAGGTTTGTTCAATCAAGGATTCACCAGGGGAGTAAACAACAACCTATAATTTTCTAACTTATAAAATCAGAAAAAAATTTGGTTCTTTAAATACATATTCTAAGTGAGGAAAGAAAAAGACAGAAAAATCATAAAAACAAATCTAAGTAGACTATAATGATTAAAATACCTTAATAGGTGCTGAGACAAGAGAGAATGAAGGGGACAGAGAGAAGAAGGTTATTATCAAAATCTTAATTTTACAACCTCTTCTCTACAATGTAGGTGGAAATTAAATAAATGACAAAGGAACAGGAAATTATGCAATATATACTTCACTGGCTTACAGTTGTTTCTGCTATATGATGCGTTTCATTTTAGAAGCTCCAAAGAAGCTATAAGGTGATACACAAGCACTCAGCTCTAAGTGCATTGCTTCTTATATCAGAAACAGCTGTAAGGTAATAAAGTTCACCAAAACAATTTCCTGTTTCTTTCTCATTTATTTAATTTCATATTACACTCTGTATTCAACTAATGCTTTTCCCTGAAGCATATGTATATTGAGTTCTAAATCAGGTTATTAGTATCGCCATGCCTGAGCAATATAATAGTATATTAAATGTCTAAACTCTTAAAGACGATGTTAAAACTTTCAAAAATTATATTTTGTTTTAACAATAAATCATTTTGGAAACATAGCCATTAATAAAAAACTAATGATGTTAAAATCAAATGCTCACAGATACCATATTTTGTCAAACT
>NC_068983.1:22138448-22140627 GCF_001194135.2 Octopus bimaculoides
TATATGCATATATATGGGAGGTACAGGTGTGTATAAAAGTATTTAAAGAAAGGTAAGAAGAAAGCATGAGCAATGAATGGTATGAAATAAAGTCAGAAAATTATGTGTATGAGCATAATTCATGCATGCACACTCGTGTGTGTGTGTGTGTGTGTGTGTGTGTGTGTGTGTGTGTGTGGTGAGAGTAGAGAAGAAACAAATTGCTAACATTCGTATGAATAGATAATAGAAGAAAAATTATTTGGAATAAAAGAAATAATGTTAATACACCTACATGAAGAAAATCAGTATGATGGAGCTCCTATAGATTACAAGACATACATACATACATACATACATACATGTGTGTGTGTACATACATCAGGAAAGCATATGTATATATAGGAGTATGGATGTGTGTTTGTGTTGGTACATATGTATGTATGTATGCATGCATGTAAGTAGATTTGAAAATTTTGAAAAATGATTCCAACAGTATATGTTTATGGAACTCTGGGAAAATCAATCAATCACAGTTGCCATAACAAAGTATGTAAAATGTATGCAATTTACATAAGTACAATGACAAGATGATGTTTCCACAGGCAACAGCGCTGCCTGTCACTGCTTCTATTGGCAGAAGCAATAATGGTCTTTGATGAAAGGGTACATGTATGTGTGTGTGTGTGTGTGAGAGTGTGTGTTTGCATGTGTGAGTGGAGAGAGAGAGAGAGAGAGAGAGATATATAGGGACATTTGAAATGGCATGATTTCAGCTATAGAAAATGGAAGAAAATTTCTCTATCTCAAATACACATACACATTCACCGATTCATAGAGACAAACACTGTTTCTGATATAAAAAACAGTAAAGAGTATAAGATCCTCTACACCACATACACACAACACACACACATATCAAATATATATATTTATTTATATTTATATTTATTTATATATATATATATATATATATATATATAAACACATGCAGTAATATTTCTCAACCCATCAATTTCATGAGACATTTTATTCCAATGTATAATAAATATTATTCCACATGGTTTATGTACAAAACACATACAGGTAGTGGATAAATGTACATATAGTGTGTTATAGCTGCGCAAGTCAATGAAGCAGCCTCCATGTGGTCACTCAATTTGCTAGATATAACAGTTGAATACCCTTCAAATCATATCCTATCACATTCCAAAAAGAAGGGAGGAGGAGGAAACACTAAATTGTGTAATTTTATAATCATTGCTTTTAAAAAATAATCATAAGAAGAGAAAGAGGCAGGATGGTTCCAGCTGGAGAGCATTTGATTACTTGTGGAATCAGGCCTGAACTAAGACAACAAAATATTTTGAAGTATTTAGGAGATTGAAAGGCAAATATTAAAGGAAAATGCAAAATGAAAAAGGAAAAAAAAAAAAAATTGTACCTTAATAACCAACCCCATATTAATGAAAACAACAAGGGAGCTTTGCTATGTGGACATTTGATTTGTTAGAAATAAACACCTAATCTTCCTCAAATCACACATAGAGTCTACTTGCTATTTTATTAATATGAGGAAGGATGCACAAAATTAATGTAGATAATGTAGTCATTGTTATATTGTCTCTGGTGGAAAAATAAATTGGTATTAGTCATGGATGCAGTGCCTTTGAGCATATGACCTGCTCAATCAGCACTGACGACAACAATTACTTCATTAATACACGTAATCAAAGAGTTGTCTTAGAATATTTCCTGTAAACAGATTAACCAGAAAAGAAAATGGTTCTCTTTGTTGTTGCTCCCCTTTAACCCCTACCGTTACTGCCACTTTTGTTTTCGACTTTGTGAAGAAGCTTGCTTCCTAACCACATGGTTCCGGGTTCAGTCCCACTGTGTGGGACCTTGGGCAAGTGTCATCTACTAATCTACTAAATTCTTGGGCTGACCAAAACCTTGTGAGTGGATCTGGTAGAGAGAACCTGAAAGAAGCCTATCATATATATCTGTGGGTGGGGGGTGGGGGTGTATGTTCCCCCACTACCGCTTGACAACCAGTGTTGGTGGGTTTATGTTCCCGTAACTTAGCAGTTCAGCAAAAGAGTCCGATAGAATAAGCACCAGGCTTTAAAAAAACAAGTACTGGGGTCGATTGATTTGACTAAAATTCTTCAAGGCAGTACTCCAGCATGGCTGCAGC
>NC_068983.1:22141079-22142379 GCF_001194135.2 Octopus bimaculoides
GCAAAAGGCCATCAATTTTGAAGCGAAGGGGTTTAGTTAGTTGATTATATTGATGACTCTAGTGCTTGGCAGGTACATTATTTTATCAATCCCCCAAAAACATGAATGAAAGGTAGAGTTCTGCCAGGCAGAATTTGAATTCGGAAAGTACAGAACTAGAACAAATGCCACAGAGCATATTTCCCAACATCCCTAAGGATTCTGCTAGTCTACCACCTTTATTTTTATCGTTAATTACAATAATAATTTCTACCCTTGCTTGCTACAAGAGAACATTGTGGGGTGAATTGTAATCTAAGATTTGAGTTGTATTTCATCCACTCCAGAAGGATGGAAAGAAAAGCTGACCCTAATGATATTTGAATTCAAAACATAAAAGGGACTACATACTAAATACCATGTGGCATTTAGTTGAAATATATATGTATGTTTGTATGTATTGTCATATACCACCAAAATAATAATTGCTTCTAAAGTTGGTCACAAAGCCAAGAAGTTGGATGAGAAGTAGTTGATTTAAGTCAACCCAGAAGTTGACAGGTATGCTATTTTATTGACCTCCAAAGGGAGGAAAGGCAAAGTTGACCAAATAGGAATTGAACTCAGAAAGAAAGTAAATTTTTGCCCATTGATTTAGCAATTTTGCTTACTAACAATAAAAATGTTGGCCATCGATTTCTTTTAAGGAACAAGGAGGTATTTTATGTTGAAGGTCTATAGGCAATAAATGTAGACCTTTCGTATAACTGGTACTTGTTTTACCAACATTCAGAGTAATGAAAGGCCAAGTTGACTCCCTGTGGCATTTGGAATTCAGAATGCAGAGGGAGCCAAAGCTGAATACATTAAAGCATTCAATACAGGTATTTACTATTTCTACCAATTCACCACTACTAATTCTACCTGAAAGTATAGATTGAGTTTCTTTCTTATATGCAAGGTCAAAACATTCATGACAAACAATTGTGTTTGCATGGCATTCATGACCATAAAACAGGGACACAAGCAGTGTAAGTTTACCAACATGATCTGGCTTATACCAGGAAATAAAGCAGCTTCGTTGATATCCGCTTCTTATTCACTTACTGCCACTGCCTTCTTAGAACTTGACTAAAACGGTGGTTGTTTGAGAGCCCCCCCCACCACCACCAAAAAAAAGAAAAATATTTATAAACAAAATAATTGTAAAAGTTTCCAAATTGTCACATTTTTCTTTTCTTTTTCCCCCCATATAATTGATAACATATTCATTCATTTTTTTTTTTTATGGTTTGGGAAATGGAAACAAATTATAATTCTC
>NC_068983.1:22142389-22143528 GCF_001194135.2 Octopus bimaculoides
ATGTATATATATATATATATATATATATATATATATGCATGCATACATACATACATACATACATTTAGTCATTCATGGATCCATTTATTGATATTTGGTTTGACACTAGATAATATGAAACTCTGAGTAACCCAATATATTAACAAGTTTTGAAAAATACACATACACACAAGCAAGCATGGCAGACAGAAATTTCACTGGATGAAAATATCCTTCATTAGGATATTAAAGAATTAAGACTAATGAAGTAATAAGCTAGATCACTTATCAAATGTATGTAAAAGGTACATTATGTTACAAAGTATTACAACACATACACACACAAACAAACAAAATATTTATTAGGCAGATTCCAACCATGACTGTCACCACTTCTGCTGTTAGAAAACCCTGATGAACATAGGCAGTACAGATTCAAACATATCTAACTCTCAGATCTCTTCAGATGATCACCACATTAGAACCATATCAGCGCATGAAGTTGGTGCCAGACTTAGAGACACAATGAATAACATCATCATTAAATTCAATAACAAACAATTCATCAAAGAGGAGTAAGGCAGTACTATCTGAGGTGGGACTGCCAGAAGTGCTGAGAACATCTTTATAGGGTGTTGTGGAAGAGAGAATTAAAACACAAACCAACAGCCTTAAATCTAACACGGTACCCAACTCCCACCCACATTCATTGACAATATCAACCTGGTAGTCAGTCCCATTTTACACCTTGACATATAATCACAACATGCAGAATACATTGAGTGTACCTAACAATATTTAGCAAAATACTGTCCATGAAAGTATAAAAAAAAGTCACAATGGACCACCCTTTCTTTTTGATACCCCCAATAAGAGGTTACCCGTACTAAACACCGAGTTATGGATAGAGAACGTCATCATCTGAGCCATGCATCTCCCACTCATGCAACAAGAAAGTTAATTATAAGAAAAAGATTCAGCTGTATCGGAAACTGTCGGAATCAACCTCTTAACGGCTGATCTTGCAAGAATAATGAGGAATGTATCACAACTGTGTCTACCTCACAAGTGGTGGAAGCATATCTTCTACATGTAAATAGCTAGAGCAAGGATGGACATATATATATATATATATATATATATATATATATATATATATA
>NC_068983.1:22144437-22146937 GCF_001194135.2 Octopus bimaculoides
ATATATATATATATATATATATATATATACATGCTTGGTTACATCAAACTCCCCAAACAAAACAACCATGAGACAAGAAAGGAATGTCTATGTTCTACTGGGTCATTCAAGCTGCCAGAAATAGGGACCAAATCTCCCTCATTTCACACTCCACAATTATCTTTAAAACGGGTTAAATTAGATAGTGTAGTCCAACCTAAATCATCTCTGAATAAAGGAAGGGATGGTCACAGCTGGAATGCTTTTGATCATAGGTCTGTTTGACCAGAGATGATTCTTTGTGGCTGGACAACAAAACTTTCCTCCAACATAGAATACCGGAAACAAACTAAAAAAAAAAAACAAACAAAGGGGGAAAATGAAGGAAGTTGCCCGAGATTTTAATGTTAATCTACAGACCCCCACCCCATGCTAATATATGTATGCCATGGTTGTGTATATAGGGACTCCAGTGCATTGCTTTGCATGGGAGGCTATAAAGCTGTTAGGGAGGCCCTGCAGCCATCCTATCACCCACAATAGTTCTTCAAAATGGCTTTATAACCACTGATAGCACCGTAAGCATTATGCTGAAGGGAATGGAAGTATAGTGATGTAAACAGCAAAAATATGCTTTAGAGGGCAAGTACAATGAGGACATGTTAAATAATAAAGTTTAGTTACCATTAAAATGATAAGATGAACATAGTTGCAATGCCTTTCATCATAAGTTTGCTCAATCATGAATTGACCAAGAAGAGAGACAACAACAAAAATACCAACACTATGAACCTATCACCAACATCACAATGATGTTATATATAGATGAGTACAAAATAAAGACACAAACCACAGGACTAATTAGGCTATTGAGCAACAGCTTGTTGAAGAATCAAATTGCAAATTTTTGAGGATACGAGAACAAACACAAGTGATAGGACAAGAGAGAGGGGGGAGCAAACATATAAGAAAAAAACGAGAAAGAGAAAAACATAAGTCACCACAACATATCAAAGTTTTTTCCTTTTTTTTCTTTTTACTAAATATGGTGAAGTATCAATGATCAAATTTGGGTTATTTATTGAAATCTCAGAGTATATAACAATAGATTGTGCATATTTAAATGAATTCAGAAGACAACTACCATGCAGTTGTTTTAATTTGAACACCCAGCCTTAGAGAAAATATTTTTACCAAACAAGACAAAAGAGCCACAAAGTACTTATATGTGTGTGTATTGTATATATATTATGTGTATTGTGTGTGTGAGTGTGTATAGTTTAACCCTTTAGCATTCAGATTAAATTGTATCATGATTCTTATTAACATTGTTTTGAATTAATCAGGCATTATTGCATGCCTTCGAGATTTTGATGATGTGATAGTATATTCTTTGAATGACATTGTAAGATAAATGTCAGAGACACAGTCTAGTCGGTGTGGACATAAAACAGGTAGAATATTTCAACCGGATTTGGTAAATTTAAATAGATTAATTGTATTGTTTTTAAAGTGCGGTTAAACAGCTTTGCAGCTGAATCCAAGATGGCAATGTCAGTAAACAGTTGAAGATGTCTTTGAACTGAGTAGAACATTTTCAAAACCAAGACTGTGTTTTTAATATAGGCACTATCTAATAATTGTAATAATCGATGAAAGAAAGACCATGTCTATTCTGCATAAATTTGTTATTGAAAATGAAAATTAGAGAAATAGTTTTTTTTTTTTTAAACTTGCATAGCTTATGAACAAGAGGAGTGTAGGGAGGAGGGGGACATCTATCTAAACTAATGATGAAAAACATGCTTGTGTATATTACACACACAAATGTTGTATATCTATGAGGAAGAGAGAGAAATTTACATTCAACACATAAATACATGCATGTGAGTGTACAAAAGGTGAAGAAAAGTACTCAATACATTTAACAGAGCTTATTTGTTTAAGCTGTTCGTTCGCTCTGTTGATTCTTGGTGTCTTTTGCTTATGTGTACTCATTCAGATGATACTAATGGAATGTGGATTACTATGGATTACCAGCTTGAAATGAATACATATCCACACACACACACACACACACACACGCACGCACGCACGCACGCACAAATATACATGGATTTATTAAAATTACAGTGCTACAATAATTGTAATAGTATACACTTCATTAAAAATTCAAATAATTCACTAAATGGAAAAAAAAAAAAAAAAAACACACACTCAACTATCAAACTTAAGAGCAGCTTTTAAGACCTTCAAATAAATCAAGTCATAATAATAATAATAATAATAATAATAATAATAATAATAATACATATATTGATTTGTGTACTGCAAGAAAACATAAATCATGATGATTCGACTGGCATGAACCATTATGTATTTTGCAAATGCACAGCTTTTTACCAACTCAACCATTATTTTTTTTTTTTTTTCATTATTATCATTATTATTATATTCCTTTTAATGTGCAAGTCAGTGAGTCTGTGCGTTTGGATTTTCAATGTATCTCCAATAGAAAAAC
>NC_068983.1:22151389-22154783 GCF_001194135.2 Octopus bimaculoides
AAAAAAAAAAAAAAAAAGGGAAGGGATGAGGAAATACCTTAAATAAAGTAAATTTAAAAAAACAAAAAAAAACAGAAATAAAACAAAAATTAATAATAAACACAAAACAAAAAACAGCAAACTAATTTTAATATGAAGAAAACGTTATGTTCTGTTCATAAAGATCTCCCTACCCCCAAATCAATTCCTGGAGAGAACAAAACAAAAATTAAATGGAGCAATTCAAAATAGTTACATCAGGACATGTAGATGAATGGCAACATAATTTCATTTTCAAATGCAAACGTTTGAAAGAATTCAACACAAGAAAGTTCAGAAGTTCAGAGTATAAGGTACGAAGAATCCTGACTTACAGAGACAGAGAGAGAAGAAACCTACATACTGCTTACAACATAATTCTTAATCTTTCAGGGAAGGCACCTTACATGATTATTATTATTATTATTATCATTATTATTATTTGCTACATCTATGTTTGACTAGTGTGAGATACGAGGGGAAAACAGTTGTTCGAAGTTCTCACTTCACAAGAGAGATGTTCTTGTTTTTGCTAATTCACTCCAAGTTGGGCAATAAGAGTTTCAACCTTTTGGTACATACATACAAACATAAGAAAAAAAAAATGCTAATATCTAAACACTGGTAGAATCATCCAATCCAGGAAACATGATAGAGAGGAGGGGAGATCATTTGCATTATTATTATTATTATTATTATTATTATTATTATTATTATTATTATTATTATTATAAAAAAGAGATTTTGGAATGAATATAACAAGTGGTTTTTCCTTTTTGTTTTTTTTTTGTTTTTTGTTTTTTCACATTTTGAAATGAACCATTAGAATTAGCCTTGAAGCAGCTGTAAATATGCAGTTTTGGAGACAAGAAAGTAACATAATAATAATAATAATAATAATAATAATAGTAATAGTAGTAATAGTAATTAAAGGTGGTGGTAGTGGTTTCAAATTTTAGCACAAGCCCAACATTTCTTAGGGAAGCAGGTAAGTTAATTACATCGACTCCCAGTGCTTAACTGATACTTATGTTACCAAGCCTGAAAGGATAAAAGGCAAAGTTGACCCTGGCAGAAGTTGAACTCATAATAATAATAATAATAATAATAATAAAATACAATGAATGACTGATGAGTAAATAATTAAAAACAAATTTTCACATTTTACAATAATAATGTCTTAGGGATACCAGAACTATAGCAGAATTTCATTTTGGGCAATGGCAGTAAAAAAAAAAAATAATTAAAATAATAAGGATGAGTGAACTGAAAAAAAAATATCCACTTTTAATTTGAATGAATCATTTTTAAGTTTAAGTTGTTTAGGTTAATTCAGTTCTTAAAATTTCTTTCAGATTTTAGTATTACGATGCCCATCTCCATATTGTTTCTCACATATAACTGATTAATTCATAGCTTGTTTATCAATACTATTTATGAATACTGTTCATCAATACCAGCCATGTAATAGAGGCATTTGATAGGACATGATAGAATAACATTTCTTAAATGTTTATCCTTTAACAGACTGTTTATTTTTCTACTCATTATTAGCAATGGAAGCTGTATAAGTTCAAAAGTAGCAATCTGCAGATATACTTGATGTGTGTATTTGTTGAAAGCCTTACTTTGCTGTGTACATCTTAAAGTATCTCTTACAAACATACAGTGTTAAAAAACACAGAAAAATAGCAGCAGCAGCAGGTCACCCAGTACTGGTAATGGAATTGCTGTATCTAGATTTCTGCTTGTTGGTTTCTTCAGCAGCCAACATCCACTGCAAGCTGATATAGTTAAACAGTGATAGAAAGGTCACGAATGTTGCATTTTGCTGGCAAGTTGAATAAAAATTCACTCTTAGAAACAAAAGCAGTATTAATTCAAAATTAGCAATCTGTGTATATATTAAAAGACTTACTAAACTCTGGTAATCATCTTAAAGTAACTCTTATAAGCATATAGTGTTGAAATTATTTACCCTCATTTACCAAATTTTTCTAAGTTTGTTTATCATGTTAGCTACACTATGAAACTTTGAGAAGTAAAGTGAATGTATTTCTAAGAAGGTCAATCACAAATCCATATAAGAAATGGAAAAAGAAAAAAAAAATACAAAATCATATAACACAGCAGCACATATTCCAAAGAATGGAGAAAAGAAATGGGGCCCAAGGAATCATATCGTGATTGTCACAAATGACACTACCATTATTACAGCTGAATTAGTTTGTCCAATTTTGTTTGCATAATTAATGAGGTTGATTTACAAAATCTAAAAAGAACTGGAAAAAAAAATGAAAAGAAATTTGTCCAAAAATATATGTTATTATTATACTATAAAGGAATTTATGTATGACATAAATCTCGTTTTTTTTTCTGTTTAAAAAGAAAAATTAGACGAAAAAAATCACTGGAACTACTTAAGTTGAGAAGAAACTTGGAAGCAGATAAATAGCATGAATTAGAAGAGGATACATTTTGTCAAAAATTCTAGTAAGATGAGAAGATTAAATTAGAAAAAGAATGAATATTGTTTTGAAAGTGCATTTTAAAAAGACAGGTTTTGTCAATTTTTTTTATTCATTTTTTTGCTTGTTTTAGGTAAGATATTGAAGGAGGAAGAGAAAACAAAACTATCTCTTCTGGTAAAAAAAATATTAGAAGGAAAATAAATTTTAAACACAGATGTTCTAGAAGTTCTACTATTTGTATTTTGTCCAATTCAAATACTACAAAATCTACATTTAAATTACACACACACACACATACATACATATATACACACATACATATACACACAAATCAGACAGTATCCCTAGTACTATAAGTTGAATGCTTTGAAATTAAATGGAATATTGGAAGTTTCAATGAGGAGAGGTGGGTGAAATGGTGATGATAATGGGATGATGATGATGATGAAAGAAAAGAGTATATTGTGAAAAGGTTTTGAATTTGTATTTATCCTACTGTTATATATATATATATATGAGATTTATTTTGTTGCTGTTTCTTTCAGGAAAGCAAAATGGCCAACAGAAAAGAAAGAAAAAAGCTTTACTGCCACAAACTAAGTTAGAGCTTTGAAAAAAAAAAAAAAAATTAAAAGTTCAAGGGGGAGGACAAAAAGTACAACTTGTGTCAAGTATATAACAATGATTTGGAGAGAACAAAGGGAAAAAAAAACAATTACATATTTCTTTTATGTTTGTGACAAAAAAAAAAACAAACTGTAACTTGAAATTCACTCGTAAGATGTTAAGGGTTGCAATGACCCTAAATCGTTATTGAAATATAATTAAAGCAAGAAACAATTTGGACAGGTGAGAAAGGAAGACTCCAAATTTAAACAGGAAAACTCAAAATAAGAGTAAAGTAA
>NC_068983.1:22156245-22157779 GCF_001194135.2 Octopus bimaculoides
CCCCCCACCCTCAAATAACTCAATAATAATAATAATAATAATAATAATAATAATAATAATAATAATAATCACAAAGTTTAAGTTTCTTTTGGAATTAAAAAAAAAAAAATTAACATCACATGGTTCTCTCCAGAAAGGTACAAAATCAGTAAGTTGAAAGTTTATAATAGATTTTTTTGTTTTTTTTTACCTTTAAAACACCAGACAGAGCATCAAGTTGTGTGGGAACATAGGAATAAGATCTCATTGAGTATTGGTGTACATGTGTGCATACATGCAAGTGTATACACATACAAATACAAAACATTTGTCTCACATATGTAGAACAACAGTTAAACTGAATGAAATGAGAAATGAGTGTATATGTATGTGTGCGTATGAATATATAGGTACGTATGCATAATTGTATAGTTTTTCAATGATGTATAAAGTATACACAATTATGTATGTATATGTATAAAGTACAGCCAGCCATCATCAGCAAGAGAGAATGCTTTGATGATATTTCATGATACCTTCACTATTTGTTTTAGGTGCCTATGGAAACATGAGCAGACATGGATACACATTCACTATTAGAGGGCACTGCACCCCTGGCCTAGTGACATGTGAAAGATGTCACAGTTGGTTGAGAGAAAGAGAGCGAGAAACAGAGAGTGTTGGCCAAGCAACTGTCTGGTATTCATTTACAGTTGAGCAGATTAGAGCAAAATGCCTCACTCTGGAGACACAAAATCTGGTCAGTCAAGGAATTGAACCCACAAATTATCATGTAACGGCCAAATATAATTGCCTATAAACCACACACCTTCATGTATATACGTACGCACGCGCACGCGCACACACACACACACACACACACACACACACACATCAGACTTGTATGGCATCTGGCTGTCTGAGATCATGTGTTCAAATTGAAACACTTTCATTCTGGAAGAAAAATCCTGACAGCTACCTAAAATGTATGTGCACACACACACATATCTATACTGTTTCATATATATATATATATATATATATATGTAAAAACACACACACATATATATATTCATACACACACACACACATGCACACACAAATTGTGAGAAAAGATTCTTTGCTATGTTACCACTGCTATGGTACAGACCCAGTGACCAGGTTGCAGATGTAAAACAACACATTTCGGTGAAGGAAAACACAGTACATAATGAATACTAAGAAAATTTAAACAAAACAAAAAAGTGAATATAGTGGTATATGACTTTTAAATGAAAATTATAAATACCACAACTATACTTGTTATTTATATATAAGTAGTAAAAGGTACCAAGGAGAGCTTACCCATTTCAAAGATTATCACTGCACATGTGAAATGGGTGAGCTTTCAATGGGGCCCTTTTTACTTTTATTAAGCATGTCCAAGTGTACTTGACATGCAAATCAAATAGTCACTTGAACTATGGTCTTCACAGTTCCATACTGGGCATATTCCATACATACATACATTATATATATATATTTATATATATATATATATATATACATATATATA
>NC_068983.1:22158740-22161471 GCF_001194135.2 Octopus bimaculoides
TTTTGTGTATTTTTAATAAACAGAAATCACAACCAAGAGATGTCTGCTGAAACTGAGACTGGTAGGGTGGGGCAAGAAAACAACACACACACACACACACACATGAATAAAAAAAAAATTAAAATGAACAACAATTGATATCTAGATCAAAAATGGGAATGTAACTATACATCCAGTTTTCTGCTAATAAATTTTTGCAGACCAACTGAAAGAATGGCACCAGAAACGTACTATGGAGAGAGAGACTATCAGATATCACCAATGTCTCATATATTACATATATAAATGTTTGGGGATTTTTTTTTTGTTTTTGTTTTAGAAAAATTTTGAATTGGAAGAAAATTAAAAAATTTTAAAAAAAGCGTAAGAGGTGAAATATTAAATTATTCTAACAATGTACAAGGACAAGTGTGATGCAGAATTTTTATATTTCAGTGAAAGAGATGGAGTGGAGAGAAGCAGCCTTTTTTTATCCCAGAGGAAAAGAAAAAAAAAGATTCAAAAACGGAATATATCCAGATTGGATTGAAACTTCAAAGGAAGGAATATAGAAAAAGAAAAGGACAGGGGTATTGTTTTCTATAAAAAGTGTAGCTAATTTTCGAATATTTAATATCTAAATAAGAAAAATATGAATTTTGAATATCATTCAATAGTTTAATAGACGTCACAAAGAACCTACTTTCTAATGAGAAACATGACAAGAAGGAGACTTTGTTAAGATAATGCTGACATTATTTGGTGGTATGTAATGACAACAGACAAACGAACAGACAAATTTATGCCATATGGTCATTCTAGAATTTTTGGCAAAGTTAAATGAAAACAATAATCAGGAGGAAATATTTTGACTGCAACACAAACATGGATAAGTGGCTGTTATGTCAAACCATTTATCCTTATTTGTGTGTGCACATATCTATATGAGTATGTGCATATATACACATGTATGCATGGATAAATTTATGCACATCTATGTATAAACACACACATGTGCATGAGTAACACACTCATATACATATACACACAAAGTTGTAAACATACATATGTATCTCAAAAATGTCCATATAATATCCTTAAATTGACTTTACATTAAAAATCTAATTGGTTAATCCATAAATGATTTGTGTGTATGTGTACAGACACACATAGATTTTTAATAAAGAATCCTAAAGAAAAACTAGAATCAAAAGTAACAATCCATTGAGTCCACACAGCTAAATTTTCCTCTACGGCAAACAGCACAATAAAAATTCAAAAACAAAAAAATTTTAAACAGTTTAAAAATTCAGAAATTGCTACAAGCAGTACCTAACTTTTTAGAGCCATTCTTTTGCTTACTTATAGATTTTTATTGCTAAGAATGTGTTTTTTTGTTTTTTTAATTCTACTTACCAAACTTGAGGGAGCAAAAACAATTACAGCAAGAATAAGATGGAATTGTTCTATCAATCACTCTTATTTGATTTATATCTTGAGAACCTAAACTACGAGGAAAAGGAAAGAATAAAAGAAAATATGGTAAATGTTGCAATTTATAGAACACATCAATTTAAAGAATCTATTTTCCATTAGGAATAAGTATGAAATTCTCTCAAGACACATGTGAAAATCTGAAGATAGTGATCCAGAAAAATCTTCATTTCTGACAAACTCCAAGATTTTTTTTCTTTTTTGTTATAGAACAAGTGAAATAAGATTACATATTGTTGATGCTTTTCTCAAATGCAACCAAACAGTCACGCAATTTCAGCAAAATATAATTTTAAAAACCAAAAACAAAAAAAAAAAAGAAAACAAAAGAAAAGTAAAAAAAAAAAAACAGAACGAAATGGAGAATCACAAACATGGCTTACCAAGAGTCCACTTCTAAAGAACCAATCACAAAGGTAGGCTAAAATAATGTTTCCTTTAACCCTTTTGTTACGATATTTCGATTGGAATACATTGCATTTTCTGAAGTTAAATTAGGAAAGTAATGAAGAATTTAGCAAATTATCTTCATCATTATAAAGCTGGTTTATGAAACATAAATTAATTAAAAAAATTTTGAGGGAAGATTTTGATTCAGATCATTTATACCAAGAAGTTTGTTTCATACAACCAGGGATGGTTTCAGACAGGCTGGTATCAAAAGGGCCAAAAAAACATACCATGTGCTACAACTAATAAAGGATGAAGAACTTGCAACATAAATAGGGGAATGAACCTAGATCATTGACTCTGGTTCGTACTGGTTTAAGTAATGGGTGGAATGTGATATTTGGGACGTGTAATATTTTTTTTTAGCTAAGGACATAAATGATGATGATTCATGCTTATTGGTTACCAAACAACAAATGAAATTCTGGTAAAGATCGTCTGGGGTTCCCAGAAGCTTACTCTGTAGCTTGCCAAAATGGGACATGACAAAATAAAATCAACACAAAGCAAAGCAATATAACTTCACCTCCATGCGTGTACGAGTATATGTGTGCGTGTGTATATATATATATATATATATATATATTTATATAAGGGGCATTACTACAGAATAATAATGCCACACACTGGACTTCTCAAAATAAACACATTTTTAGTATCGAATGCGAGGAAACACAACCAACAGAAGAAAACCACCTTTCTTTTAAATAACTCAACTATGTTTCGACCGATTTCGCGATTACTAGAATGAATCTAGACTCCGCTCATCAGCATAGTATTGTTCATGAAAAACATATACAAATAAACA
>NC_068983.1:22162420-22163484 GCF_001194135.2 Octopus bimaculoides
TAAAAAAAAAAAAAAAAACTCGTTTGAGCTTTTGGTTGGTTTGTTATTAATATATATTTTTACTTTAGTTTTTATTTTTTTGTTTTTGTTTTCTTTTAAAGTTTTAGTAATTAAATTCTACAGTATCTACAATGCTGCTTTGCAATCTATCCATGGTAGTCTAAATTTGATTACTATCAGACTCGCATTGGTTTCTATTAGGAATCAATCTAAAGGACTAGAAAAAAACAGCAGCATAAAAGAATGTACTGGAGGGTGAGGAGGAGGAGGAGAAGTAAGAGGGGGAAGAGAGAATGAAAGGAAGGGAGGTAGGGGTACAAAGAGAAAGACAGATAGATGTGGTTTCTGGGATGGTGAATGATAGTCTGGGAGAAGAGATGAAATCATTACTTCGATGATGATACTGATGATGATGGTGATGATGATAATGATGGTGATGATTGTGTCTGATTTAAGCACAAGTCCAGCAAATTTTGAGAGGAGACAAAGGGAGGTTAGCTGATTAAACTGACCCCAGCACCGGCTAGAATGGTACCTTATTTTATTGACTCCCAAAAGGATGAAAGACAAAGTTGGCTTTGGTGCGATTTGAACTCAGAATCTAGAGAGCCGGAAGAGATAGCACAAAGCATTTTCTCTGATACTCAAATGATTCAGCCAATCCACTGCCCTCAATAATAATTAAAAAAACTGATAACGAAAATGATGACGATGACAATGATGATGATGGATTTTAAACTTTAGCACAAGGCCGCAAATGTATGGCGAGAGAGGGGGAAGGAGGGGAGAGATTAACAATTAAACCAACGCCAACACCATCATCACCCCACCCCCACCCCACCCAGTACATGGCTGGTGCTTATTATATTGACCCTGGAAGAATGGGGGGGAAAAAAAAAAAAGGTAAAGTCAACACTTAGCAAGGGGTGAACTCATAATATAACTAAAAACCACTAGGAAATTAGTCTGGCACTTTGAGTTTCTGCCATTAATAATAATAATAATAATAATAATAATAATAAACATACTCAGTGTGAACAATGAAATTGAGCATCAATACTAAA
>NC_068983.1:22164224-22165373 GCF_001194135.2 Octopus bimaculoides
GGAAAGTTATAAGAAAATGAAAGAGTTAAAAAAAAAACAGGAAGCAGTTGTGAGTCGATCAAAACGTGGATAGCTGGACACATTTACAATTCCCTCCATATAATATTTTCTCTGATATCTTCACAATAGAAAAGATTCAGAAATGGTAATCCAGCTTCTGTAGAATTTGTCTTCCATTTTTTTTTGTTGTTCTTGTCCTGTTTGTTGATTTTATTTATTTTAAACTCTTTAATTTTAATTTTTTTTTTATATATTTGTTTGTTTGCTTTTGTTTTCCTTTATTTTTTCCCTTCCACATAAAAGAAGGGAATCACAATAATTGCTGTTGTTGTTGTTGTTATGTTGTGGTTGGGTGATGCTTTTTTAATTTTTTTTTATTTGTTTGCTGTGTTAGTGAGGATCTTTTTTTGTTGTTGTTTTTAAATTTACATATTTATTTATTTCATGTTCTACTTATTGAAATAGGACACAAAAATTAACTTTCGTACATCCAACTCCTCAAAACCTTAATAATCACATCCATACATATAGTTTGTTGTTTTTGCCTTTTCTTTCAATTTCTTTCATGAATTTTTTTTTTTTTTTCTTAACCCCTAATTTCATTGAGCCACAATTAAACTTTCACTCTCTCTTTCATTTCCTCTCTTTTGTCTACCCTATCTCACTAATTAACTACCAACCCTCACCTCTACCCTTTCTTTCTACCAGCCACTCTGATTCTTTCTAGACCACTCACTCACTCTCACTTGACCAATTTACCTTCTCCCCTTTCCCGTTAACTGAAGTTACATACGTTTCCTTCCAATTCCTGAAATTATGTGAGGTTATGAGCCAATCAATGGTCATGAAACCCTCTGCTGGTTGATGGCAGACGCTGAGACATCCTCCTGTTTAACAGGGAGTCCAGATGCCAAGATACTCTCCTGGGTAGCAGAGGGTTCAGTTGTTGACACATAAACCTGGGTGGTAGCAGAGGGCTCAGATACCGAGACACTCTGCTGATTAGCAGACGATTCAGACACTGAAACATATTGCTGGTTGGCAGAAGACCGAGACACTGAAATAGTCTGTTGGTTGGTGTCATTAGCAGGCTCAGACACCAAGACATTCTGTTGATTAGTGGTGGTGGTGGTGGTGGAAGTGGTGGTG
>NC_068983.1:22165500-22170726 GCF_001194135.2 Octopus bimaculoides
ACACCAAGACATTCTGTTGATTAGTGGTGGTGGTGGTGGTGGAAGTGGTGGTGGTGGTGGAGGGCTGGAGTACTGAAACATTATTTTGGTTGGCAGATGTCTCAAGCACCGAGCTGCAAAGCTCTGTTGTCCATGTTTCTGAGCCATTCAATAAGGTTGAATCTTGTGAACCAATCACGGTAAATGTCGGTGCTTCAATGGCTGGTGTAGGGGTTAGTGAGAGTGATGTGTTTGTAGTGGCTGTCGTTGCAACGACTGCAACTGCAGCTGTGGTAGATGTTTTCGTTATCTGAGTTGTCTTGATCCCTGCCAGGTTCAAAAGTGCATCTGCACCCTCGGCAATTTTCTTCTTCTCATCTTCATCGAGAATGGGCAACCGCTTCTTACTGCGGTGTTGTCTGTTAATGAATTTGTCCCTAGCTTCATTAGCATTTTTACCTGACTGCGGAACGAAAGGAAATCCTTCTTTTGTGACAGTCTTTGTTGCAGAGTCGATGCTTGGGCTTGCAGTTGTCATACTGACAACAGACGTAATAACTGATGTGTTTGAAGACACTGCTTGCTGAGAGCCATTAGCCTGGTGTGGGCGGTTCCCAGTGTCCTCTTCGCTGAAGCTCTCTTCTTCATCAAAATCACTGTGGTAGCTGTCAAAGTCACTGTAGGCATCCTCATCATCTTCACCTTCATCTGGTTCAGGGCCAAAGTCGTACTCATCATCGATAGAAGAGCTGGATACATCATAGCTGTCGTCGTCTGTTGCTTGAGTTGATGTGGCACTGTAGTTGTGATCCTCACTCGGGCTGCTGGTACATACAATTGGGCCAGCTTGCTTTTTGCGAACAGGACCATATGGAGCACCTCTGCAAAAAAAAAATAAACAAATAAATAAAAAAATTTTTTAAATGAAATAGAATAATTTAAACCGTTGAAGATAAAACAATAACTATTAGAGAGCTATAATTCATAGGAAGAGAAAGACAGTATGAGCATGTGTGTGTGTGCACGTGCACGTATGCACATATACACACACAGACACACATACATATACACAAGCATCTGGCCTAGTGGTTAGGGTGTTGGACTCATGATTGTAAGACTGGGGTTTTCATTCTTCAGCCGGGCAATGCATTGTGTTCTTCAACAAAAGACTTCATTTCATGTTGCTCCAGTTCACTCAGCTGGGAAAAGTGAGTAATTAAGTGATAGACTGACATCCAGGGGAAGGATATATACACAACAGAAACTGGGAAATTGGTCCTATGAGTCTATATGACTCTAGAGAGAGAGAGAGAGAGAGAGAGAGAGAGAGACAGACAGACAGACAGACAGACAGACAGACAGAGAGAGAGAGAGAGAGAAAGGGAGTGTGTGTGTGTGTGTATGTTTGTGCGTGCACTTTCTTTCACAATTTCAATGTATGAGCATCCATCTTGTTCAGCCAAATGATTGAATTAGTCTGTAAAATGGCTGAATATTCCAGACATTTGAGACAGAAGCACCATGACAGTGTGACCAGATAAGAACTTTAAATTACAGGTACAGACCATTCAACATGCTTCTACAGTTTCAATCCACCCACTTTCACTCACAAGGCTTGGGTCAACTGAGGGCTAAAGTAAAGATGCCTTGGTCAAGATGTCATACATAACACGCACTGGTGCTGGTACCATGTAAAACGCACTGGTGTTAGCCACAAGTTAAAAGCATTGGAGTGGGTGCTGGTGCCACGTAAAAAGCATCCAGTACACTCTGTAAAGTGGTTGGTGTTAGGAAGGGCATCCAGCTGTAGAAACTAAGCCAAAACAGACTAAGGAACCTGGTCTTGGCCCTTGGCCTTGCCTGCTCTTGTCAAGCCATCCGACCCATGCCAGTATGGAAAATGTATGTTAAATGATGATGTTAAAGATGACATAGGTGCTCAAATATTTCAGTAATTTTCTAAAGAATTAAACACAGAGCACAAATATCTAAAAGGTGGTACGTGCTATAAAATACAAGGTACAAGGGGATGCTACAAGAAAATAAACCAGAGTGCAAAATAAGGAATTTGTTTTGTTTTTCTTTGAAAAACATGCAAAAGCGATGTTTGCAAATCACCATTTGCTGCAGGGTGCTACTGAGGCAAAACAAAAATCTCCCAATCATTCGTGATATTACAGAAGCAAGAGTTAAGTGCCAACCTAACGGAGTCTTGTGGACTCCATAGATTTAAAAGGTAAATACATTCTTGTTTATTTCCTTCACTGTTGTTGCAAGACAATTCCTAAATAATGCAAGATCAACAGCATTGTGGCTATGCAGCAGAGCACTGAACACTTGGACCAATACATCGTGGGCCTTTATTTTTCTGTCAGAAGGTATCTGCCAGAGTTCTTTAATAAATAATTTAGTCAATTTGTAATACTGCTGTCTTTTTTGTCTTCACATCTATGTTACTTTTTCATTAAGAAGATAAACCCATCCATTTTATAGTCCTCTTGATCACTGTAGAGGAGCTGCTTAAGATTATCTAATTAACATAAACTTCATCAAATGTCAATGTAGAGGAAGAAGAAAAACAAACTTACAAAAAAAAAAATGAAAAAATTCAGATAAGAGAGAGGAAATGGTAAGCTGTTGGATCATGATGAAGAGATAACATGGTTTTCAATTTAAAATCCGGTGTGGTTCACAAAATAGATGTAAAACCTGAACTATAATATTCAGTAAAGCATTTACAAAGATATATCTTTAAAAAAACAAAAAGTGGGAGGATAATGCTCATCTACGAAGTAGTAACCATGGCAACAGACACAAAAAACTTACCTTTGTTTTCTTTTCAGTTTCAAACGAGTATTATTTTCACCTGAGTTCTCCACATCTCCAGATCGTCTGGAATTTTCTACAAGAATAACAAGAAATTAGAAATGACTTTAGAAAGAAACCAAAGATTTATTAAATTATATATATATATATATATATATATATATATATATATATATATATATATATATATATAAATGAGAGGAAAAAATGATAAAGTAACAGATTTCTCGCTTTTAAATCATGAATTTCAATTTTGTTAAAAAAGTTCCGATCTAAGTCACGTTCTCTACTTCCTTCCACTTGAACAGAAATTAGGCAACAGCATGTTGTGATAATGAGTCAACCATCCTTTAAACATAAAAAATATATATCAAAGGTAAATGATAGCCATGACTTCAAAATGGTTTCAGACATATGGCTTAGGGAAGTAGGATTTTATTGAAGTTCTCACACAATTTCTTTCCTGTTGAGGCTCACCCACCTCCATGTTAATATAAGTAAATGAGCTTCCTTTGGTTTCAATGACTAATATTCCAGTTGTTTGAGCAAATGAGCTGCTTACAAATTAACAATAATAGCAGTAATTGCTTCAAATTTTGTCACAAGGCCAGCAATTTTAGTGGGGAAGGTTGTTAGCCAATACAATCAACCCCAGTATTTAAATGATCATGTTATTTTATCGATCTCAAAGGGATGAGAGACATAGTTGCACTTGGTGAAATTTGTTTACTACTAGATTACCAATGACCCGTTGGGTTATCAACAATTCAAGGTATCCGAAAAAACGCGCATCTCAGGAACCCATAGTCCAATTTACGCATCACTTGTTTTATTGCGTTTGTATTCACATTACAATGGTACCTTACTTTCAGAGTATCTTCCCACTATGTGCCAGTTTAGTGATTTCTAAAGGCGTTCACAGTAAAGAGTAATAACTCCAAGTTTCACTGCTTAAATTTGTGGAAGCAAACCCCAAAAAACCACATTTCTTGAGAATCCGTGGTCCAATTTACATGAAACTTGTTTTATTCTACTTGTATTCATATTTCAGAGCTACCTTACTTAGAGAGTACTTTCCCATTATGCACCAGTTTGGCAATATTAAATTACAGACAAGTACACACACAAATAATAACTGAGTTTTAGTAGTATATAGATTAAGAGCATCAGATAGAAAGTATTACAATATCTAGTTATATTGTTTAAAAGGCTGAGTTTGAATCCCTTCAAGAGTTAAAGAAATAAGAGCTAGTTAAATATATAATCAACAGCTCATGCACACTACCAAAATTCAGGTACTAATATTAGGATTCTACAGCATATAAATTCTGAGTTCAAATCCCACTAAGACTGACTTGACTATTTATTTTTTATATATATACTCTTTTACTTGTTTCAGTCATTTTGACTGTGGCAATGCTGGAGCACCACCTTTAGTTAAGAAAATCGACCCCAGGACTTATTCTTTGTAAGCCTAGTACTTATTCTATCGGTCTCTTTTTGCCGAACCGCTAAGTTACGGGGATGTAAACACACTAGCATCAGTTGTCAAGTGATGTTGGGGGGACAAACACAGACACACAAACATATACACACACATACATATATATATATATATATATACATATATACGACGGGCTTCTTTCAGTTTCCATCTACCAAATCCACTCACAAGGCTTTGGTCGGCCCGAGGCTATAGTAGAAGACACTTGCCCAAAGTGCCACGCAGTGGGACTGAACCCAGAACCATGTGGTTGGTAAGGAAGCTGCTTACCACACAGCCACTCCTGCGCATATATGGACATTTATTTTTTACATATAAATAACGATAAAGCAACAGTCAAGTAAAGAGGTCCACATAATCAAATACAACTAAATTTCTGGCCTTGTAACTATTTTAGAAATTAGTATTATTATAGGAGATTATTATTTAAACAAAGGTTCTCAACCCATTTTGGTCAAAGGCCCCCTTTTGGCCCTTGGAGTCACAAATACCCCCACCCAACCTAGAATATAGTTTTATTTTTCAATATACTACTTATTTTGATAGCAGCAGATAATGATTAGAAAATAAAGGACGTCGTTTTACATATGCATTTGTACGCAGTCCGGAGTACAGATGTGTAAATTGAAATGGAAAAAAAAAAAAAAACGGAATAATGAATCGAAAGTTTATTTCCATCACGCAACGCTTATGAGATCAAGATGTTGTCTATCGAAAGAGTGCTCTTTGGTACAAGAGAGCCCCTTTGCTCCAAAATGCTTCCCTCGAGTTCCATATGGCTCCCCCATTGAAAAATTTTGATTTAAAACAACTCTTCTGAATTTTCAGTGGGCTCTTTTTCAGCTTGTGAAAGTTGATGGTTGGAATGTGAGAAGTTAGGGTGAGGGTCAGGATAGATGATTGGACTGTGTGTGTGC
>NC_068983.1:22172362-22173034 GCF_001194135.2 Octopus bimaculoides
TGAAGGTTGATGGTTGGGGGGTGAGGGTTGATGGTTGGGGTGTGAGGGTTGATGGTTGGGGTGTGAGGGTTGATGGTTGGGGTGTGAGGGTCGATGGTTGAAGTGTGAGAAGTTAGGGTGAGGGTCAGGATAGATGATTGGACTGTGTGTGTGCGTATATATGTGTGTCATTTCTTTACTGCCCACAAGGCGCTACACACAGAGGGGACAAACAAGGACAGACAAACGTATTAAGTCGATTATATTGGCCCCAGTGCGTAGCTGGTACTTATTTAATCAACCCTTAAAGAATGAAAGGCAAAATCAACCTCAGCGGAATTTGAACTCAGAACGTAGCAGCAGACGAAATACCGCTAAGCATTTCGCCCGGCGTGCTAACGTTTCTGCCAGTTCGCTCGCCTTTGTGTATATGTGTATAGATGTGTGTGTGAATGTTAGTTCTTGCTAAGTTGTGGCACCTGCTGAAATGGTACTTGTTGAGTTTTTACTTGTTGGGTTGCAGTGTTCTCGTTAGCAAGTTGGTACAGAAACAATTCCTGTTATTTAAATTACTAAAGAAGGGATGTGTGTGTGTGTGTGTGTGTGTGTGTGTGTGTGTGTTTTGTAGGCCCTCACAGACTGTTGTGATGATAGGCAGCCCAAAACATTTTTGTAGGAAAACCTTCAGCAAGG
>NC_068983.1:22173966-22175600 GCF_001194135.2 Octopus bimaculoides
ACTTTCCAGACTATTGACTACAGATGTTGTCAGCATGTCTTGTCTTTAATAGTTTCTGTTATAGATTTATTACGAACTCTCAGTTACCATGACCTTGTGGTTTATTACTAAAGGACCAAGAGAACACATGCTATGAATAAAATATGTATGGGTAGCGAATCAGCAAATTCATTAAGTGCTGGATGGATTGCTTCGCAGTATTAGTTCCGGCTCTCTACATCCTAAGTCCAAATCCTGTCACTGTCAACTTTGTTTTTTTATCATTTAGGAATCAATAAATAAAACACCGATCTTAGAGAGAGACAGATAGAGAGCATGAGAGAGGGGGAGGTTTTCCATTCAATAAAAACTGTCATTAACTGAGCATAAAGGCTCATAATTTATATATATATATATATATATATATATAATGTATACAAAATATTGACATTGACTTCAAAGTTTCACTAAAACAGGTTTCTCAATCATTTACAAATCAATAAATGAAATACCAATCCAGAGACAGAAAGACAGATGTTTTTCATTGGATAAAAACAACCACCATTAACTAAGCATAGGGACTCATTACATAATTAATATATATATATATATATATATATATAGCAATAAGAAAATGGAGGGGAATATGTGGTATTCATCAACTTGCAGACATTGTATTATGTCAATTTACCTGTATATTTTTCAACTAAGAGGACAATAAAACAATATACAAACACATGTGACATATTATATCATATCAGTAATTAAAAAGGACATCTAGTGACCGAAGATGGGACAATGTCTTACAGCTGTTTCAGTTTATCTATATAACTCCATTAAGCTGAAGTAATTGATAGATGAAATCAGACTACCCATGACCCATTAGGTCACCAAAAAAGTCTGAGTTTCCCGGCAATGGAGTTTTGTTTTGTGGGGTTTTTTCTTCTTTTCTTTTCCAACTTATTTCACATGCTTTCAATGTGACAATGTGGCATCGAAATCACGCAAAATGGCTCCTTTCACTAGAAAAGGAAAGATTTGGCTGCTATTTCTTGCACACCCTACTACCATGTAACAGGTATTTCGGGTCCTTTATCGCAAGTAGCTGTTACATGGTAGCAGGACATGCTAAAAATAGCAACCAAATCTTTGGAGGTGAGATAGGTTGAATGCACCCAGAAAAAAACCTATCGGAAAAAAATTGTTTCACACCAAGGTTACAAACAGGTCTTTTACAAAATATTCACCATATTTTTAAAGTCATTTTCACTTTAAAATAATTTAAAATATTGTCTGTTTAAAGAAAGCTAAAATATAAATATTTATTGTACAAACAACTTACATTTTTGAAATCACATTCACTTAAAAATATTTCTAAATGATTAAAATATTGTTTTTGAAAATAGAAACATTTACTGTAAAAAACAAAAATCGTATTTTTTCTTTGCCAAGTCATTGTGCCTAATCGAAAGGTAAGAATTTCTTCACTTTCAGGATTAAGCTATTTCCGGAATATTTTCCCTTTATGCACCGTTTTGTATATTTATACCCAAAAAATCCCAACTATCTTCATAACCATTTGTCCGATTTATACAAAATTTGCTTTATTCTGTTCATATTAACATTTTACATTTCAAGGGCAACTGGGTAACATT
>NC_068983.1:22175797-22192904 GCF_001194135.2 Octopus bimaculoides
TACTTGTTTCAGTCATTTGACTGCAGCCATGCTGGAGCACCGCCTTTAGTCAAGCAATTCGACCCCAGGACTTATTCTTTGTAAGCCTAGTACTTATTCTATCGGTCTCTTTTTGCCGAACCGCTAAGTTACGGGGACATAAACACACCAACATCGGCTGTCAAGTGATGTTGGCAAAACACACACACACACATATATATATATATATATATACACACACACACACACATATACGACGGGCTTCTTTCAGTGTCCGTCTACCAAATCCACTCACAAGGCTTTGGTCGGCCCGAGGCTATAGTAGAAAACACTTGTCCAGAGTGTCATGCAATAGGACTGAACCAGAAACCATGTGGTTGGGAAGCAAGCTTCTTACCACACAGCCACTCCTGCACCTATTAATTGAAAAAAAGTCCAGCTAAACAGTGATTTGTGCGAAGTTGCAGAATGAAATACTGGCCTCAAAAACACGTAAGAGACAGCATCAGGAAAAGTATTTGTCTGTAAAATACAGCAATAACAAACACCATTCCACCCATGCCAGCATGGTTAAAGAATGAACATAAAAACATAAAAGCAATGATGATGAATGATCGGTTACTTATATACATAAATCTGGTCTTTGTTCAAAGGGTTATGTTTTTTTTATTGGTCTTTGAAGTACTTACGTTTATTAAGTCCTTTCATAGACATCAAGGTATATGCCACATCATGGATGTCAGAATCTGTAAAACATAAATAATAAAAGTAAAACGACAGTGATAATATTAACAAAATAACTACAAATTTACTTATACTATTACTACTACTACTACTACTAATAATAATAATAATAATAATAATAATAATAATAATCCTCTCTACTATAGGCACAAGGCCTGAAATTTTGGGGGAGGGAACTAGCTGATTGCATCAACCTGTGTTTCACTGGTACTTAATTTATTGACCCCAAAAGGACGAAAGGCAAAGTTGACAACGGCAGAATTTGCACTCAGAACATAGCGATGGATGAAATACCACTAAGCATTTTGTCCAGCATGCTAACAATTCTGCCAGCTCACCGCCTTAATAATAATAATAATAATAATAATAATAATAATAATAATAATAATAATAATAATAATAATAATAATAATAATAATCCTTTCTACTATCAGCACAGGGCCTGGATTTTGTGGGGAGGGGGACTATTGATTACATCAACCCATGTTTCGCTGGTACTTAATTTATCAACCCCAAAAGGATGAAACGTAAAGTCGACACTAGCAGAATTTCAACTCAGAATATAGCAGCAGACGAAATACCACTAAGCATTTTGTCCAGCGTGCTGACGATTTGGCCGGCTCATCACCTTAATAATAATAATAATCTCAACTGGTGTTTGTTTTCATCAGCCCTGAAAGGATGAACAGCTGAGTTGGACTTCAGCAGAATCTGAACTCAGACACGAAGATGGACAAAATGCATTTTGTCTCGCAAGCTGATAATTCTGCCAGCCGTTGTCTTCATATTATTATTATTATCATTATTAAGTTGCAAAACTGGAAGCGTGGATGGTACCACTCTCAGTGTAGACCTGTAAGTTGGAAGAAAGAAAGTGCAGTGGGTTCTCATCCTTGGTACCCGGGGTGATTTCGGATGGTAGGGTTCCTTGATTATCCCTAGAGATCCTCTTGGATCAGGGGGAACCCATTACAATCACTTCTTTCTTTTTTCCCCCCTCTTTTTCTAGTTTCATATAAAACCCATGCACACACGCACACATTGGGCTTCTTTCAGTCTACCAAACTCACTCACATGGCTTTGGTTGGTCCAGGGCCATAATAATAGAAGACACTTGCCCAAGGCATCACACAGTGGGACTGAACCTGAAACCATATGGTTGGGAAGTAAACTTCTTAACCACACTACTATGCCAGTACCAAGCAATCTACATCACTCTGATTTTACCTAATTATCGTTAAGAACACACACATTTATGGACTACTCAACTTCTTGCATGCTAATTCAATGAGCATGTAGTTCATTTGATCAAACAGCTGAATACACATCAGTGAAACCGACAAAGATTCATTTACTTCATTACTATCTTCATATGGAATTTCAGTAAACTTAAAGCATGATTCTATCACTACCTTTCTCTGTATCTCCAAAATGTATCACATACAGATAGAGAGAGATCAAGAACTAACTAAGTATATTTTATAATGATATTCGTGCAGGCACAAACGTTTAAATTGTTTATTTGATTGAACAGTAGATTGGTTTCAGTAATGAGATATTTAGTTTTTCATTTTGCTGTGTGTGCACGTGCGTGCATGCATGTGTGTGTGTGTGTGTGTGTGTTTTTAATTTCATTTTTCCTTTCTAAATATTAAATTTATAATTAACTTTTGTTCAGCCCTATATCAGCCCTGATTAAAAGTATTCCTGTTTTGGCCAGCCTCTCTTTTTATGTATATATCTAGAACTTGAAGCCTGGGATCGCACCAAGTGGTGGCATTCCACCATCATCAGAACCAAAATCTTAGAAGCCACCAGTAGAGAAATGGAAGAAATCAAATGACAGGGAAGAGAGACTTGACAAAATCAACCTCATCCTCCACCAGCATTACCACGCAGTGAATGCCATCAACTCTACTATGCAAGAATTGGTCTACAGAGTCATCAATGCCATCACCATAAAGGAAAGCATTCAGCAAAAAAGCTAAATCCTCAGATACAAGATAAATCCAACAATGATGAGAACTACACAATTCAATGCAGTCTCCTTGTTGTAAGAGAGTGTGGTAGATGTGATGGGAAGGAAAAATTGCTTGCTATTTTTATCAGGTTATGAAACAACTTAGAGACACCCTCAATTTATTAGCTTAGTTGCAAATAAATCTCCAGTGATGCCTCTACTAGCTGACTACTAATGAGACTCACTTTCATCATTTCATATTCACTAAAATTCAATCAAATCTACACATATGTTATTTACACAACTCTACCACTACTTTCCTTTCATCATTCTTTATACATTACTATTCAACTGTTTCTTAATTCAGTATCTTCACTCATGTATCGTATTCCTTTCAATTTAGTCAGCATCTAAAACTCTCTCATTCATTCACTCACTCACTCACCCAGTTATAATAATGCATGATAGTTAGACTCACCTGTATCACAGCCAGACTGAGCTAACCTTTTGCTTAAAAATGGGAAGAGATCTGGAAGAAACAAAAAGATATTTTTTCAAATTTAAAAACTTAAACGGATTTATTTACACGTCAATATCATTGCCATTATCAATCAACATCATTTTTACCACAACCATTCTAAGAATACTTTCATTACCATTTCATCATCATTGATTTTACATCCATTATTTCTACTAACAAAGGTTGGCCTAGCTTGCAGTACAGTAGTGTTTTACACATCCTCACTAAATGTTTGCAGCACAATTACTATGACAACACTGCTCTTTCAATGCAGTTCAATTCTTTTCTTTCTTAGTGACGTTAATGCTTCAAAATGTGTTGGAATTTCACACCTAGACATCCTCTATATCAACTTCTCCAATGGCACAGACAGATGCATTTATGAAGGACACCAGTGCTGAAGAAATTACTTTCCTGTTCCAGAACGTTCTCACTTCCTTTTCTCTCTCTTTTAATTGTTCATTCTCAATAAATCCAAAAGGAATTTATGATAAATGTTAGTTTTACATGAGTCCATCTCTACATCAGTGGTCCTCAACTGGGCTTCCAAAAGACCCTTGATTGTCCTTTATGTGTAATGAGTTGCTTACACAAAATATTTTAATTACTAAGACAATTTCTAATAATATTTAATTATAAAAATACAGTAGGGTCTTTTTTTTATATACATATAGAGTGACTATACACTTGCACACATATACAATACACTCATAAAGAGCCCCTTCGGTCATGATTGCACCTAGAAAGTTCCCTTCTGAGACAAGTCTGTGCAAGGTTGTTTATGGAAGACCAGCAGTTACACATGCATACCAGCCTCCCCACCCCACGCCACCGGTGTTATCCAAGGGTAAGTTAAAATCTGATATGGCTTGGCACCAGGGACATCACTACTTATTTCTACAGCTGAGTGAACTAGAGCAACATGAAGTAAAGCATCTTGCTCAAGAACACAACACAGCCCAGTCCAGGAATCGAACTCACTGCCTCCTGATTGTGACCCCAATGCTCTAACCACTGAGCCATACATACAAATACACATAAAGCAATTACAACATGGAAGAGACCTGTATGAGCCATTCAAAAACACACAAAAACTTGTCTTCACTGAAACATTTATTATTTGGTGTCAAAATTTTCATTGTGCTTAACTGCATCCCCGACGCAAACCAGTTGTAATGGAACTGAGCCAATGGCTAGGACACAGCTGTTGTGATGAAAACTTTGGCACTAAATAATAAACATTTAATTAACATTAACAGTTTTTGTGTGCTTTTGAATGGATAACAATGTTTTCCATGCTTTAGTTCCAACACACGATTTCAGATGAACTCACTTGCTAAACAGGTACATCTTTACAAATATATATATATATATATATATATATATATATATATATATATATATATATATATATATATATATAAACACACATACATGCACAACCATCCAAATTGAGGGAATGGTGTAGGTAAAATCCAGATTACATATGTTTCCTAGCTAGCAGATCTTCTGATGTAGTAATTACTTCAACAAGGGGTGCTCAGCTATCTGCTCATTGAGCTAAAGATACCTTAATTATATGAAGATTACATTGTCGTTAAGGAATCCCAAATTAAAATCATATCTTCAGTAAGTTAACTTGGGATTTCTTAATGACAATGTAATCTTCGTATAATTAAGGTGTCTTCTGCCTGATGAGTAGGTAGCCGTGGACCCTTCATTAAGTAACTATTACATCAGAGTATTTGCTGGCTAGGAAACATATGTAGCCTGGATTTTACCTGCTCCACTACCTTGATTTGCATTAAGATTTTTTTTTAAATTTTATTTTAAACATTTTAAAACAGACAGGTCTCTTATCATAAAATAGAGATTGGTATTGCCAGGGTTAAAGAAAACCATCAAAGTGCAAACAATTTTTCCATTAACTCTAATTAGATTAAGATTAATCTCTTCTTTGTAAACTGATCTTAATCTTTTGTTTAATTAATGGAGTCATCATCATCATCATCATCGTTGATGATGATGATGATGATGATGACCCCATTAATTAAAATGTTTTAATGTTGTTAAAAATAGACATAGCAAAGCATAGTAATGTGGTTAAGAAGTGTACTTGGAAATTGACATACTTCTAAGTTGGATCATACTGTATGAAACTTGAGCAACAGTTTTCTATAGCTTCAGTACACATCAAGCTTCCCCAGTGAAATTGAGTTGTGGTGAAACCAATGCTAGATTCTACCATTCTTGAAGGGTAGCACTTAATCTTTCACTTGGCATAACACTAATGGTCCTTATTTGACTATATATATATAGCAGAGTCCACTTTGTTGCCAGCATCTAATCCTGATCTCTAGCCTATTGATGGATGTGTTGCTTGCTACTACAGTGACCCATAACTTACAGAGTCTTTCTCCTTTTCTCAGAGATGAATGAAATAAATAATTCCTTACTTGAACAATAAGGATATCCAGCTGTAAAACAATTGTGTCAATAATGTGTACTCATCTAACCCATGCTAACATATGGAGAAGAAGAAAAAATGGATGCAAAACAAATGAAGGAAATATAAACATTGATCTTTTTATGCATGCATGAGTGTGGTGGTTTATTTGTTAGTGTAACTGATCTTACAGCTGGATGCCTTCACTGCTGCAAACAACTCAACTGTCAAATAAGACCTCCTCACTCTTTTTACCTGGTGTGTGTGCATGTGAAGTAGTAAGTCAAGCGAAGACAAGACAAAGACAGTTAAGTGCCTTGCTCTCAGATCCAACACAATGAACATATCAAGTCCTAAACTTGTGACAATGTGGCTAATAGTCCAGCACCTTCAAAACTGCTGCACATCACAATCTAAAAGACAAATTATTTCTCTCATAACTGTTATTATGATATAGTAAAATCCATCTGCCTGTCTGTGACATAACTTCAGGCTTGGTTTACAATCCTCACTCTCTCTTTCGTTCTCTCCCCATGCAATGAATACACTCAGACACACAAACATATTTATATATATATATATATATCAACAAAATTGCTTAAGACATTAAGCTATCATTTGTGAAAATAAAAAAATTTCTTTTTTTAAAAAGAGTAATGGAAAGAAAAACTAAAGAATATTCATTTTCCTATGTTAAATTTGAATATGTTACTTTCTTTACAATACAACTAACGTTTACATATGGTCGGTTGTATGATGTTCTCAGTAGAGCTGGAGGGGGGGAATCCATCAGAGAAAAAGATCTTTGCTGGTCAAAGTCAGTTTACCCATACCAAGGGGATCTCACAGGCATCCCAATCCTGAAAATGTTAAATTCACTAAAAATATTGTATACACAGACATCAACTGTCAAAATTTCCTGTCTGTTGTTTGTTGTATACAGTGCTGTATATAGATATTTATATACATTTGAAAGAATCTATTTCTGCATGCTGTTAGTGTTTACTACCCCCAGTGCACTTGCAGCATATGAAATCTACCTTCTCTGTTAGCCTGTCTTTGATCTCACTACATTTTTTGCATCATCACCATCATTGTTTAATGTCTGCCTTCCATGCTGGCAAGGGTTGGACAGTACGACATGAAACAGGCCAGCTGAGAACTGTCCAGACCCTAATTGTCTGTTGTTGCATGGTTTCTATGGCTGGATACCATTCCATTCCTAACACCAACCACTTAACAGAGTGCGCCAGGTGCTTTTTACATGCCACCAGCATGGAGATCTATGTCCATAGAATTATACATGTTCACCTTACGAAATTCCCTGTTGGTTGTTTTTTGTATATAATATATATTTTTATCTATTGAAGGTTTCTTTTATTTCAATATTGCTTTCCCATCTTTTACTTAATCTTTTGTTGAATATATATATATCTATATTTCAATGAAACAAAGTATCACTTATTCTGGGCATAAAACAATACGTCATGCACTAGTTAAAATAGAAAGAACTTGCACACTTACGAGAAAGTGAAAGGCTGTTAGGGCTAAATTTGGGGGCCAGTGGCACAGGTTTCACATTGCTGCAATGAGAAAAATTAAAACAATGTTAGTTATAAAAGCATAAAAAAAAATAACCGACAAAAAGGAAAAAGTGTTAATTATTACTTCTAATATAGACATGAAAGGGAGGGAATAATTAATAAGAATGACAACAATCCTTCCCCCGGACTGTCACTAGTACTTATTTTATTGACTGCAGAAGGATGAAAGTTAATGTTCCCTGACTGAGACCATATTTGAACCCAGAATGTGAAGAAATACACAGAATTAAATCTTGCAAGCATTTTGTCAAAAAAACAACAATAATCATTTGTAATGCATTTACAAGGCCTACAATTTTGAGAGAAAGGGTTGGCCAATTAAGTTGATGACAGTAAGTAACTACAGTTGCTTTAATTAGGGTCTTCAACACTCAATGTCCATGTCACACTGCCATGCAGGAATGCACTTTGCACACAAACACATACAACCTACACTTGACCTTGAGGGATAAGCCCTTTCCTGCCAGCAGAAGTAATAGTGCTCTGAACATTGACTAGGCCATTCTTATTCAAGTTACCACATTTTTAGAATAATCACCTCCACTGCTAATTTGGTTAACCAAGGAGCAAGATCTATCAACTACTACTAGGGAGCTGTCTGGGTATTTCAGAAACTCTATTATTGCATACTCTTAGTGTTTACTACCCCAGTGCACCTGTTGCATATGAGCCTACCTTTTTTGTAAGCTTACCTTTGACCCCTCTACATCTTTTGTACGTTCATTTGACTACACAGGTACACCATGCAGAATTTCTACCTGCTCCTTTACTGATGGAAAAGCTTGGCCATTTCCCTGATGTTATAAGTGTTCTGTCATTCTTCCTATTTACAAAAACTGTCGTTTTCACTAAGTTTATTTTAAGGCCCTTCAATTCCAGATTTTGCGCTTCCCTATCTGAAATTTCAGTTTCAAACTTCAGAATTTGCTACAAGAGCTAAGTGTAGAGTATACAAAAGTTCCCAAGGGGAACCAATTTTAAATCATTTTATAATGCTTGAAGGATTATAACTAAGGGGGCTGAGAACTGGGTCCTGATGTCCCCTCACCTGCACACTAAATTCATTGTTGAACACTCTTTCATACATAGCTTGTATGGCCTTCACAAGCCATTCACCTATTTCTAGCAACCAGTAAATCGATCAATTAATTGCAGTCCTTGACGAGTACTCATGCATTCCACACATATTAATCTTCAGACTTATATCTATGTAAACACCAACATTAGTTTGTCTTTTATTAATCTGTCTTTATCACACTGCTAATTGTGTCAGACTTGATAAACACCTTCTTCCTCATTAATTCTATACAATCCTGTTGTTGATTAGCTCTAAGTCATCTCCCATCAAGAAAATCAAGCATCAAAAGTAATTCAACCATAAGAATCTTGCATCCCCGCCACCCCCAGATAATACCGAGACCTAGGTTAACAAAGGCAGAAAATTTATCGTCTTTTTATCCCAGGAAGAGAATATCTAGTACTCCATTATCCAATGTGTCATTTTTTTTTAAAGATGATAAGGTTTGCATCAATGAAGATTTGACTGCTATTTCTAGCAGACCAAGTGACAACATAAGGGTTCCCTCCACACACTTATGGTAAACAGGTAGGCTGTCAAAAGCCACATACCTGAAACACTTCGGAAATGTGAGAAGAGGGTGGAGATGGGGGGGGGGATATATAACATGAGAATGATACTGTTGAGAAAGGTGGTGGTGGTGATGGCGCTACTGTTTCTTAGCTGTGACATACTCAATTGTACTATATGTGCCAACTCCATTTTCAATGAAGATAATGAGGTCACTGACAACAGCATTAATTGATGCTGCCATTTGTAGTTTGTCAACTTCATTAGGATCATCCTTAACAGCAGCAGCAGCATTTATAGTGGAACAGTTAATTAGTGACAGTATATTGTTCTTGTTCAACCCGAGGTCAAGAACTGTTTGATTGGGCCTATGATCAGTGGCATTCCAGCCATGACTCTCTGGTCTGTTTTTTTTTGTTTTTTTTAAAGAGAATGCATTATCTAACAGGCAACGTGTCCTTCAATCTATTAAGATAAAAGAGTGTAAATTAAAGAAGATTTGGGTACTACAAGATGTAGCAACTATACAAAGCACTCTTCTTGACTTGGTGTTGTAGTAGTAGTAGCAGTAGTAACAGTTGTTGACTGGTAATCAACAAGGTTTGCTTTCTCTATTGTCAATAGTATCAACAACACAGATTACAATGGAAGTGACAAAATGAGGAGGTGGAGAAAGAAGAGGTCGTCTAATTCATTAACCAGCAAGAAAGTCTTCTAATTTGTTAATTGGCAAAGAGGTTTCTAACCTGTTAATCAGTGTTCAATTGTTTCTGTGATTTCACCTTAAACAACTAAAAACTTCCACACAGGCGCAGGAGTGGCTGTGTGGTAAGTAGCATGCTTATGATCCACATGGTTCCGGGTTCAGTCCCACTGCGTGGCACCTTGGGGCAAGTGTCTTCTACTATAGCCTTCTGCCGACCAAAGCCTTGTGAGTGGATTTGGTGGACGGAAACTGAAAGAAGCCCTTCATACATGTGTGTGTGTGTGTGTGTGTGTGTGAGTGTGTGTGTGTGTGTGTGTTTGCCACCCACCCCACCCCCATCGCTTAACAACCGATGCTGGTGTGTTTACGTCCCCGTAACTTAGCGGTTCGGCAAAAGAGACCGACAGAATAAATACTAGGCTTACAAAGAATAAGTCCTGGGGTTGATTAGCTCGACTAAAAAGGTAAGTGCTCCAGCATGGCCACAGTCAAATGACTGAAAAAAGTAAAAGAGTAGAAGAGTATCTAAATATCAATACAACAACCAGTACCAACAGCACACAAAACAGCATCAACACTACCTTAATGTGTGTGCATGCATGCATATATGTGTACTTTAATATCAAACAGTGAGAATGAGTGCTTAATGCTATATTGGTGGATGAATATTCCTTATTTGTGGGTCAACAAGGCTACCAATGGTTTCATGTAGAGAGGAATCTTTCAACAGGTGTAGCTTTTTGTGTAATCTCATCCAAAATGGAGATGAGTACCAATATTCCCATGTCGCAGGCTTGATAATTGTTAAGAGATTCATCTTTACATGAAACCATTAGTAGTTGCATTAACACATAAATAAAATACACACACACATGCATACATATATGAATGATATATGTGAGAGCAGGGCTGTTAATCAATATGTCTCCCACAGAAAACAAAGACTGAGTCACTGAAAGCTTTCTGCAAACAAAAGAGCTTTGTTATAATTATAAGCTGTGAGCTATATAGAACACCACAGCTTTAACCCTTAAGCATTCAAGTGCAATGCTTATTTATTTATTCATGTTGTTTTGAATTAATCATGCATTGTCTTGCAGCATTGAGATTTCAGTGATGTGATTGTTTATTTTTAGAATGGCATTGTAAGGTAAGCGTGAAAGGCTGGATCCATTCAGTTTAAATGCAAAATAGGTAGGATATTTTGGGCTGGATATAGCTGGTTTAAATGCTAAAGGGTGAAGCCCAGAAATCTCATGTTACTTATATATGTTACAACAATGTGTTTCAGTTTATTTTGGCTGTAAAATCCTACCTGTTCACATACCTCAGCTTCAGTCATAGCTGCCCATGCTAGGATCAAATGGATTGCTGTTTCCTCCCCTTCCCCACAGATGTGGAACGCTTGTTTCAAGACAAATGCTTCTTAGCATGAATTATTACTGCATTCTGTTCTATTTTGACCTAGCTGCCATAAACATTGCCTAAAATGTTCATTTCCTTGTAAATGTCTAAATTTGGTTTCCTATATGAGACAAAAGTGAAAAACAACAGCCTATTAAATGTGGCCATGCTGTAGCACCACCTTGAGAAATTGTAGTTGGAAAAATTGAACCCAGGATTTATTTTTTTTAAAGCCTAGTACTTATTCTATCAGTCTCTTTTGCTGAACCACTATGTAATTGGAATATGGGCAGCAGGTTGAACAAGTGCACCTGTACAGTCATTTGTTTATATGTCCTAGTCTTTTTTATGCAAGTATGAGCTACATAAGTATATTATCGAGGCATTGTTTTAAAACTGGATACCCTTCCTGTTGATAACCCCTATCTGTTTTTTCAAGTGAAGGATATCAAATTCCACACATGCTTGAAGATGCAAAGCCAGTAGATAACCAACTGACAAGGAAATGACAACAATGACACCAGCCGTCACAAAGCAATTTGGGGGGAAGCACAAATAATAACAAACACACAGATGCACATGCATCACATATAAACATTACATATCTTACATAAAATCAAAAATCAGTTCATGGAAAGTGATTTTTGGGGGGAGATGTGGCAGTTAACTTTTGCAGGTTAAGCAATTTCATAAATACTTCTGTATTAAGGGCAAAGTTAGCGGTGATGAAGGTGGAAGAGTTATGTAAAGAGAAGAGCAAGGAAGAAACAGCTTGATGCGTAGGAGACTAATGAAGAGATGTAAAAGGAGAGCAGTGAGAAGGGAAGAAGACAGTAAAAAACAACTTTCTTGTATTGGATTTATACACAAACTAAGAAGAACTGTAGAAGTCAAAATGACATCCATCACAGACAGGAATTTCAGAGCAGAAGAAGCCACACAACAGAGATGGTGTGTGTGTGTGTGTGTGTGTGTGTGTGTGTGTGGCTACTTTTAGATTAAAAAAAAAGTATTCCAACTATATGATGAAAATAGGAAAAGCTCTTTGATAAAAACAGGGGAAGCTTTTGAAATGTGTGATAAAAAAAAAGTTAATGTGTGTGTTGTGCATGCACCTTTTAAGAGAGAGAGAGAGAGAGACAGTGTGTGTGTGTGTGTGTGTGTGTGTGATAGACAGAAAGTGAATATGTCACCATACTCAAATAGTGAAGTCAGTCTGTCTTTGTAAGCCATTGCAGTATTTTTCAATATGTGTGTGTGTAAACACACCATTTCAAAAGATGTATACAAGTAATTACAAATGCATACTCCTTTGAGAGAATGTGCATGTTGCTGGGCACTTGCACATGAATGATGCATGTGTGTATGTACGCAGATATACATTTGGGTGTTTTTAAATATTTTGAATGCATTAATCCAAAGCGAAATTATACACACACAGGTATGTGAATGATGCATTTACTGCATGTATGTGCATTTACATTGCACACGTACATACCCTTCATATATACTGAATGACTGCTGGGTAGGTAGGAAATTACAAACTGCACCACAAAGCCTGTATATGTGTGTTTGGTGCACAACACGCAATGAGAAATCCCGAAAGTTAACCAAAAAAATACGTTACACTTGAAGGAGACAAAAATATAATAATGTAGTGAACCACAATATAACAAATAATAAGAAATGAATAGCTACAAATTTTGAATACTATAAAATAAAATGATATACATCAATATAAAATACAATATGAAAATAAGAATAAAAAATAACATGCAATAATATAAAATTCAACGTAGAATACAATAAATTGAAACACAAAGTAGAATACAATAAAACAAAATTGGAATATGGTAAAATAAATAGGATATGAGGAGAGGAAATGAAATAAACAAAGTTGGTGAATATGATTTAAGAAACAAACAATTCTTTGTTTTCAAATGTTGTATTCTCTTGCATATTGTTATAATGACTTGTGAGTGTGTTTGTGTAAGACAGGAGGGATATTATCTGACAAAGCAGAAATGGTAATCTCCAGCAGAGAACAGCAAGAACAAGAATACTGCAAGATAGCTTAAAGAAAATAATTAAAAAGTCAAATTCTTCAGTAAATGAAAAGTCACTGAATTAAGGTCAAACATCTTTGTTTATATTTATTTCATGTCGCCGTTGAAGAATAACATTGTTAGTTACTGGTTTCCAGCAAACCAACCACTGGTTCATTGCATTTCTGATGGTGAGAGTGACAAAAGAGTGTCTGTAATTCACTGCAGAACAAATATCACAAAGAACTGTTGGAACGGCACCAGTTTTTTAGTATTTTTGGTGATGCCTCCATCCATCCATTCATCCTTCACCAGCAATGTTGCCTCCAATTTTTTTTTATGTGGGTGTGCACAAAGATTTGCTTGTGCGCAAAATACATCTTTCTTTGCAAAATATGTATGCATCCATGTGAGCAACCATCTTCAATTAAAAGAATTTGGTTTCATCATATAAAAACCTTGTTTGTCTGTGCCAACTTCTACCTGTGTCTTCTAATTTTTGTGTTTATGTATAATTTGTATAAGGTGTGTGCACAATTGCACAGATTAGAAGGATAATTGTTCACCAACATACATTAGTGAAAAATATACATGTACATATAAGTGTGATTATGCGATAAAACACTTGCTTCTCAACCACATGGTTCCAGGTTCAGTCCCACTGCATAGCACCTTGTACTTTAATCTGCTTTGAGTTCCACTGTTAAAACCAAATTATTTCATGTCACTCAAAGTTTCTAAATTCTTACAACATAAACATACACTCACACTTCCACGTATATGAAAGGATTGATGATAATATATTTACAAAGTACTCAACGCATAAAGTATGGTGTGTGTATTTTATTAGAAACTGGAGATTCTTAAATCATAACTCTGGGTTTCATGTTGTCAATTTTTTAAACAACTGAAGTAGGGAACCAACCTCAATATTTCAGCAAAAGGCAGTGAGCTGACAGAATCCTTGGCATGCCAGGAAATGCGTAATAGTATTTTGTCCCTTTTTTTGTTCTGAGCTCAAATTCCACCAAGGTCAACTTTGCTTTCCATCATTTCAGAGTTGATAAAATAAGTACCAATTGAGCATTGAAGCTGACATAATCAACAAAACCTATCCCATGAACTTATTGGCCTTGAGTGAAAATGTGAAACCAATATTTCAGCAAAATTATTCACAACAATATGTAGCAAGTCTACACTTTGATTTGAATCTGCGACTTGTTTTTGATTGGGAAATTCTTTGTAAAGCAACAAGAATTTTGGCAGAGTGAGTAATCACATCAGTAAAATTCTAGCCAATAAAAGCATATGCAAATAACTACCAGATTTGAGTTATGATGTCACCACAGATCTGTCCAATCAGATAGGAAGAGAAAGGCAGACAGAAGATAGGGAAGAGAACAGCGGACGGGTACAGTCAGGCATTAAATTAAACAATGTTCAAATTCACCTGTTATTTGACAACCAGAATAGTCGACATAAAGAGTCAACAACAAAAATGACTGAAACTGCTACTAACTGAAGAATTTTATTACAGCAGAGGACACTTGCATTCATTCACTCATGCAGCCACACATATCTATAGAACCTGTTCAACCAAGCCTCTCCATGAAAAGAACATTCTGTCATTCCTACACTGGACTGATTATTCCAATACAATCTCTCAAAAACATGATGAATTGAAAACAAAAGACTTCTCTCATCCATACATATCTTATTGCAACCCTGGTTTAACATCAAATACAAAGAGATTTGATAGGTTGCCAGATGTAAAAAAACTTTGGGAATGAATCACACATTCATCTATTCATGTATAAGAGAACATTTTAGGTTTTGTTTTTTTTCTTTTTTTTATAGCTTTAGTATCATATGTACAAACTACACATAACAAAGACATCAGCTATTGTGAATGAAAATTTTGTGTTGATGAATAAATTAATGTTGCCCTTTACATTCACTCCCCGTGTCTCCTCTCACTCATCATCACATCATTCTTTTTTGAAAAAAATTCAAACATACACAAGTACACATCAAGTTTTATGATATATAATGGAATACTACCAACATCAGTTGGTGTCTATATAATTCCTGCTTGATACATATCCATAGAAAAGATGTAATAAAATTGCTCTTTTACAAAACTTCTCAAGCAAACTGCTTTTAGTATTAAAGCAGGAATATATAAGAGAACTTATGATAAACATTATTTTGCATGCTTATTTAGCCAGTAATTGAAACAAATAATAAAAGTAATATGTATTTTAATAATTAAAATATTAACAAAGTATTCTTTCACTACATATACTATTTTGAATAGAATATTTTTGGGAAGCCCATATAAACAAAAGTATTTCTTATAATGAGAATTATCTACCCTTTCTTGCACTTCTATTTCGAAAACAGTTTTACAGGCAGAATCTGTAATAGAATTGTAATAAAATTTGGTTGAGCACTGTAAACTCATGGTTAGTTCTCAATGAACAGAGCTTATAACATCTCTTATAATTCATGGTTGCAGCCATCTGCATCTCACTAAACGGTCACCAATAGGCCAACAAAGGAACTTAACCTGTTAGCAATAGCGGATGAATAGTCTTTCAAATTACAACATACTGTCTCCAAAGAAAAAGGGGATGCTGGTTAATGTGATATTGGATGTACAATATTTGAAGAAAGAAAAGAGGGGGGGGGGGGCTGTACAGATTTTATGGCTATTTAATCAAGATTGATCTGAGGTTCAACAGCAACTAGTAAGCTATGGTGTTATAGTACTCAAGCTTGATAAAAAAAATTCACTGGTGTAGGTGTGTGTGTGTCATTCGGTCATTTGTGTTATGTTTATCTATCTATCTTAGGATGAGATGATCAAATATATTTACACATTACTGTTTTAAAACAGATGCTGCTAACCCTTACCTATTTTTCAAGAAAGGAGTTGTTGTTGTTGTTGTTGTTGTTGTTGTTGTTGTTATTATTATTATTATTATTATTATTGAGCTCGCGAGCTGGCAGAGCCATTACCATATCTGGCAAAAATGCACAGCGACATTTTGTCTGTCTTCATGCTCTGAGTTCAAATTTTGTGAAGTCCCCCCTCCCTTCAGCCTTTTGGTTAATAAAAAAAAGTGCCAGCTGAGCACTAGGGTTGATGTACTCAACTTAACCTCTCTCCTGAACTTGCTGGCATTGTGCTAAAACCTGAGAGCTCTTGTTATTACTAAAACGGTTAGCTGGCAGAACCATTAGCTTGCCAGGTAAAATGCTGCTAAGCATTTTGTCAGTCTTTGCATTCTGAGTTCAAATCCCATCGAAGTCAACTTTGCCTTTCATTCTTTCAGCATCAATGAAGTAAATACAAGTTGTACACTGGGGTCAATATAATCAACTAACCCCTTCCCCATGGATTTCAGGTCTTGTACCAATGGTAAAAAGTATCATTATCATTATCATCTCTGCCTTAGTGAAGGCGGAGATATTGTTTTCAGTCACGTTTGTTTGTTTGTCTGTAGACAAGGTATCTCAAGAACCGCTAGAAGGATTCACATGAAACTTTCAGGGACGTTTGGCCTCATGACTGGCACAAACTGATTAGATTCTGGGATCGATGAGGTCCCAGACAAGGATTCTGGGTTATTTTTGCTGTTTTTTTATACTTAATTTTTGAGAGCAGTCCGGTTCATTTTTAGTATTTTCGTTTGTGAGAACAGTCGAGTTTATTTCAGATATTCTCATTTTAAAAATCATCCCTGGCTAATCATTGAGAGGACATTGGTCTTGCCTTGGCAGAGGTTTGTGCTCTCTGAGTACACATTATTATTATTATTATTATTATTGTCAATGTGAATACCCGTCAGAGTGTAAGTATCTTGAGAGAAAAGCTGAACATTAGAAGCATCAGTTGTGGCGTGCAAGAGAGACGATTGCGCTGGTATGGACATGTGGTGAGAATGGAGGAGGATAGCTGCGTGAAAAAGTGCCACACCCTAACAGTTGAGGGAACCCGTGGAAGAGATAGGCCCAGGAAGACCTGGGCTGAGGTGGTGAGGCAAGACCTTCGTACATTGGGCCTCACCGAGGCGATGACTACTGACCGAGACCTTTGGAAATGTGC
>NC_068983.1:22195177-22196600 GCF_001194135.2 Octopus bimaculoides
GGGGGGGGGGGTATTAGTTGGTTATATGAACATCAGTGCTCAATACTGGAAGGACAAAAGGCAAAAATTGACCCCAGTAGAATTTGAACTCTGAATGACAAAATGCCACTAACCATTTTGTCTAGCATGCTAATGATTTGTTATGATATTATAATTCTTGTAATAGACACAGGGCCTCATTCAAATTTAATACAGAGGGAAAGGGAGGACTGTCCTCAAATCCAAAACCTATCTCTCAATTTGCTAGAAATAATAGCCAAATCTCTCTTAAATTGCACCTTACTTGTCAAAAATATGAATGATGTAGTACTTGATTCTCAACCAGGGTCCATATAGGCCTTAGGGGTAGGAGAGGAGGTCCCATATAAGATTTTGTTGCAAAAATTTATGTGCAATTAACTGGTTATACATCTGCAATACACAAAATATTTTCACAATTTTTTTTTTTTTTAAATAAAATTCCTAAATTATTTAATTCTAAACATATAATAGGACTTTTTTTTTAAACATTGAATTACTATGAGGGTCCAATTGAGCAAATATAGGTATCAAAAGGGGATCTATAGGTTAAAAAAAAAAAAAAAACTGGTTGAGAACTGCTGATTTAGATGTACAATGCCCAAAAGGACAGGATGATCATGAGACTAGAGAAAAACAAACATGCCCCACCGCAACCAACACCACTAGCATCACTACAAACAACAACATAACAGACAGCAATAGGATAATTCCAAAAAGCGGCAATAATAAAACTTGTATTTAACCAAATAATCCCATTGATTTTCTGTGTCGTCATAGCATCCAAACGTCTTTCTTTACCTATAATGACTACTACTACTACAACTACAGCAAATCAACAAAGGAGCCTCTATGTGGTTACTCGATTTGCTAGAAATGACAGCCAAATCTGTCCCAAATCACACTGTACTGTGTTTCAAAAAAAAAAAGAAAGAAAAAACAAAAGAAACAGGTCAAATATTTTTGTGTAACGCTGAATAAATAAAACTGGAATATTCTTTTGATCATAATCCTGCCCAACCATTGCCGGCCTGGGGCTAAATAAGAACATCTAAAATTCAGTCGCAGAAGGAAAACACACACACACACACACAATCACACAACTCAATACAGCTGACACACGCACACACACCTCAATTTAGCTCACATATTCTCTCTCTCTCTCTCTCTCTCTCTCTCTCTCTCTCTCTCGCACACACATCTCAATTTAGCTAACATTCTCTCTTTCTCTCTCTCTCTCTCTTTCTCACTCACTCACTCACACACAATATATACTATCTATCACACACACACACACACACAACACTTCAACAGTGTTTGGACTTTTCTAAGCAATTTAGCTTTAGCCTGTTACCATAGAGACTGGGCTAAATTTAGAATTGGTTTTTCACTGAGACTCCACCTC
>NC_068983.1:22196805-22206805 GCF_001194135.2 Octopus bimaculoides
GAGAGAGAGAGAGAGAGAGAGAGAGAGAGAGAGAGAGAGAGAGAGGAAGAGTGGAGACGTACACTCTTGTAGCATATGTTTTGAGAGTGTGCGTGTGTGTCAGGGAGAGGGAGAGCATTTCTGAGTGAGTGATGGTGATGGAGTGCACTCTTATAGCATGTTTTGAGTGTGTGTGTGTGTGTCTGAGAAAGAGAGACAGAGAGAAAGAAAGAGAGCATTTCTGAGTGGGTGAGAGAGCTGATGAATGTAAGTGGTTGGATGCACTCATTCTCTTGTATCTGCATGCACGTGTGTAAGTGTGTGTGTGTGTGTGTGTGCATGAATTTTTAATATTACACGCATATATTTATGCATATACTAGTACTATAAATAATAGATGCTGATAAGTTTAGATGCACCGTGATACATACAACTATACATACATATTTATATATATATAGATATGCAGACAAACATATACTTCTGTATATGTGTGTGTATATATACACTTGCACACTTATAATGTGTGTGTGTGTGTGTGTGTATGCGCGTGCGTATATATTCACACCTATAAACACACACACACGTGCATGCATGCATAAACAAAGTTACAAACATATACGTGCATGTGCACACGCACACACATTATTTTGATAATATAATTATTTTAGACAAGGCCTCGATAGAATTGAACACAGAAAGAGTAAACTGTCCTAGGACCAAAAACCCAGATTGAAAGGCATCACACACCCACAGCAAATATGGGAGACAACTCTAGACATGTTGCAGTCTTATTTAGACATCATCAGTAAAGCATAGACCTCACATGCACATATATACATACATACACACACACATATATATATATATATATATGTCAACAAAGCTAGGAAACAATCACTAAATAAATGTATGATATTTATAAATCGGTACGAGCGAAAACTAATTACTCAGAGACACTATATGCATAGAAAAACAACAAAAGATGTGAAAATTAATGCAGTGATATATCACTGAGAATGTCTAGTACTAAAACATGTTTGGATTATCTGCTGGGGCTATTTAAATAACATTAAATGATGTCTTTTGAATATATTTGTTCTCATTCTGAATTCTTAACGCATTGACATACACATATATTTTGTATATATATTATGGACTCTCCTATCGTTAGACAACATACGAGGGTTCTAAATGTTCATGCTGAACAACTACACAGAAGATTTGTTTTATAGCGACCAAATGTTTGTGTATACGTAAACTCACTCTTTCCCTCAAATCAACATAACCTGTACAGGTACACGACACAGACCAACATGATTGCAGACCAACATGAAATGAAGTGTTTTGCTCAAGAACACAACACAACACTCAGTCTGGGAATCAAAACCACAATCTTGCACATCCTAACCCCTAAGCCATGTACCTTCACACACACATACACACACACACACCTATGCCTTTAACATTTAAACCAGTCATATCCGGCCCAAATATGCTACCTGTTTTATGTCCTCACCAGCCAGATGCAACCTATCACACCTACACTTCAATGTCATTCTAAAAATATACAATCATCATCATCATCATTGCTTAACGTCCGCTTTCCATGCTAGCATGGGTTGGACGATTTGACTGAGGGCTGGCGAACCAGAAGGCTGCACCAGGCTCCAATCTGATCTGGCAGAGTTTCTATAGGTGGATGCCCTTCCTAAGGCCAACCACTCTGAGAGTGTAGTGGGTGCTTTTACATGCCACTGGCACGAGGGCCAGTCACACAGTACTGGCAACGGCCATGCTCAAAAAGGTGTTTTTTATGTGCCACCTGCACAGGAGCCAGTCCAGCGGCACTGGCAACGACCAGATCATCATCAAATTTTCAAAGCTATGAGATAATGCATGATTAATTAAACATAAGGTAAATGAAAAAGCATTACATTTGACAAAATAATCTGAATGCTAAAGGCTTCACAGTGGGACTGAACTCAAGACAACATGATCAGGAAGCAAGCTACTCAAGCATACAGCTACACTTGCGCACGCACACACACACACAAAGGCATCTGCACAATATATGCATACAGAATCACATAAATTTGGTCAATCTGAAGGTATGACAAAAGAGACTTGTCAAAAGGTATAAAGGTACTGCTTAGTTGTCAAATGAATTTCTTAACACCCACAGCCAAGCTCATGACCATTGTCAAGAAAACTAAACAGATACCAAGCTGCCAAAATGAATAACATCAATTATAAAGATAATTGTTTATCATCATCATTAATACACTATTGATTATCAGGAATATTAAGTATTTTAGCAGTCTCCAAAATAATTAACAATCATTAATTATTGGGTTAATTGTAAATGCTAATAAACAATAAGTAATTTTAAATAGTAGCAATTAACCCTGGTGAAACTTGAACTCTTGCACAGCACACAACAATGTGTTCATAAATGACTAGGGTGATAATTGGCTGCAGTGGCAGCATTAGTAGTGATGCTGCTGAAACAGACAAAATTGGTTCTACAAAAATTTCACTGACATAATGTAAATTTATATGCTGTATACAGAATATTGAAAATCTTTGCAAAATCTTGGTGTCTAAATTCATCAATCGAAAAGAGATAAACCTATCTATAGTAGCTGACATCAAATGTATGTGCGTGTGTTTAACATCAACAAGAATGGAAAATATCATATCTTTATGAGAGGATTACATCATATGAGACCAATGATCAGAGACATTACTGTGGATGTTAATTCTATTTGGATCTATTGGCATCTGATTGCTTGATGCAGTTAACCGACTTTGCTCAACCACTGAGTGCTTACAAGATATCTGACTGAATTTATTAAGCTCTCTTACCTGCTGTTTCGTGTGTGTGTGGTGTGTTCAATGTTTGTTTTTATATTATAATAAAAGCAATTTTACATTAAATTGAAGCATTACTCAATACATTTGGTAGAGTACAAATTTATTACTTTAACATGAATAATATTGACAGTCACTTCAAAGTGAGTGTGTGTGTACACAAACACATATAGGCACAGGCAAGGCTGTGTGTGTAAGAAGTTTCCTTCATACTCACATGGTTTCAAGTTCAGTCCCATTGTGCAGCACCATGGGCAAATGCTTTCTAATATAACTTTGGGCCAACCACAGCTTTGAGAGTTTTTGAAAGGTGGAAGTTCCAACTGTGCATGTGTGTGTGTGTGTGTGTTTGAAAGTGCTTATGCCTATCCACCAAACTGGCTCCCATGCAGGTGACACATAAAAAGCACCATTTGAGCATGGTCGTTGTCAGTCCTGCCTGACTGGCTCCCATGTCGGTGGCACATAAAAAAAAAAAACATTCAAGCATAGTTGATGCCCGTACCGCCTAATTGTCCCCCTATGCCAGTGGCATGTAAAAAGCACCCACTACACTCTCAGAGTGGTTGGCATTAGGAAGGACATCCAGCTGTAGAAACCTTGCCAGATCAGACTGGAGCCTGGTGCAGCCTCCTGGTTTACCAGTCCTCGCTCAAACCGTCCAACCCATGCCAGTATGAAAAGCGGACGTTAAATGATAATGATGATATATAGTTCAAATTTACAGGCAGATGAGGGAACAACGAATGGATGTATTAGTTTGACACTTGGAAAGAATGGAAGTCTTAGACATTTCGAGCCTATGCTCTTCAACAGAAAGGATTGATGAAGGTGGGGGTGGAGATATATGTGTGTGCATAGCCATGTACATACAAAAGTTAACTTCAGCACCATATGACTTGGTATTCACTCCCTCCTTGCAGACACAGCTGGTATTTACTATAGTCGGGTAATACGATGTAAGTGAAGTCTGGTAATGGAAGCAGGAAAAAAAAAAAACAGTCATGTGCGTATGTATGTATGTATGTATGTATCTATCTGTCTGTCTGTCTGCATCCATACTTTGCCTTCTTGACTGCATACAAGTTATAAATCAAGCATCACCGTTCATAAAAGCAGTGTTGCTTGTTTACAATATGAAAGTATGTCTTGGCAATTTGCTGTTTGGTAAACTGATGGAATTATTACCTAGCATGGAAACAGGTGAAGGTCAGCACAGAAAGAGTACCTGGTCACAGAAAATTCAACCTCAACAAAACCTTGTCTGACCTATGCAAGCACAGAAAAGTAGAATGTTCAGAGCCAAAACGGTGATAAATTTTTGCAGAATGTAGAATTAAGTGTTCTATCCAGGAACTCAAGCATGTATGATGTGTATTGGTATTCACAAACATATGACTTGTGTGCATGGATTATGGTCCTGATTATGATGACGATGACAATGAACAACAAAGAAAAATTGTTATGAAACCTACATTCTGAAAGAAACCATTCCAAATCAAAAGAAATATTCTTCAATAAGAATATTAAGAACAGAAAGATTATTTATTCAACAAAATAAATAAAGTAAATAAAAAAAAATCAAATTAAATAAACAAATATTGCTGTCTGACCCTGTCCTGTCAAACTCCTGCCCTGGTTTAGCTCTTGAAGAATTAAGTTGGATTCCAAACCAAAAGTTTTGCTTGGTTCATTAAACATTCCATAAGAAGCTTAAAAAGCAATATATGTAGGAACTGTTTAAAATTCAAAGACATTCAAACTAGAAACAGCTTAAATGTCAATTCCATTGGTTCAGTTCTGTTCTGTTCTAAGTTGAAGTACATTAATTTTGTTCTCAATGCAGATGTATGCACGTCTTCATTACTAAAATTAACAAAGCAATGACCAACAAACACCAGCAGGAACTACAAAAGCACTTTAGAATCACACAGAAAAGGAAATTGTCTTCTTATGCAGACTTTTATAGAGGGAAAATGAGAAATGGTGTTAAATTTTATGACATTCTCAAGGGTACTTCACATCAGCTAAGCAATCTGAATTAGCTTTAAATAGATTTCAACACACAGAGCTTACTTGTTACTTAACAATGCTTATACAATGCTTATCTGTAAGCACCGTTAAGTAACAGGTGAGATCAGGTATGAAGAAATAACACTTCTTCCTCTCCTGACTAAACCAGACCAGACAAAGTTGTAGATTTTATTAAAAAAAAAAAATTTTTTATGGAAGAGGAAATGAGAAGTTGTGATGTTTATTCTTCTTCAATAATACATTACCAAAAGTAGTAACATAATATCTACAATTATGAATGAAAACCAAGCTACAACTTCACACTGCAGCAAAACGTTTGACTCTGAATGTCTTTGTAAGACAAAAATTACCAAGTATTATAATGACAAACTATAAAAACACTGTGCTGAAAGGTCATGGCTGTAAAGCGCTTTAAGTTTATCTGTTATGAACAGGAGGGTCATAACAGATTAGTGGATATTAATTTCATGAGCAGGCTGTTCCGTTGACCGGATCAACTGGAACCCTCGACGTCGGAAGCAACGGAGTGCCAACAATTGGAGCATAAATTAACAAGGAATTTTAATGAGAAATTTTAGTTTGTATCATAGAAGCTGGGGTGGTCTTGATTGGGCTGGTATCAAAACAGGTTAGATATAATCACAGTCTCCACACAGTCTATTAGTTTGCTGGTAATAGTAGCAAAATCTTTAGTCCCTTAGCATTTAAACTAGTCATATCCAGCCCAAATATTCTACCTGTTTTACATTCAAACTAGCCAGATTCAGCTTCTCACACTTACCCTACAATGTCATTCTAAAAATTAACAACCACATCATTGAAATCCCAAAGCTACAAGATGCTGCATGATTTATTTAAATCAATGTGAATAAATAAGCATTACATTTGACAGAATAGTCAGAGTACCAAAGGGTTAAGGCTGCTCATTTCTTTTTTTTCTTTTTAATCTATGGAGAAATAGTTAAATTTGCTCCGTCTATATATCTACATGGTTACACACACACAAATAAACATAAACACACATACACATATAAACATGCACACACACACTGGGCTACTTTCAGTTTCTATCTACCAGTTTTCTTCACAAAGCTATGGCTACTGCTCAGCGCTGTAGCAGAGATCTGCCCATAGTGCTACACAGTGAGATGAAACCTAAGACCACATGATTGGGAAGCAAGCTTCTCAACTGCAACAGCCCCACCTGAGACTTTATTTTAATTACTTGGGGGTAGTAGTAGGGTATGAATATTCTGTTTTTGTAACAAAACAAACAAAAAAAAAAATGAAAAACAAATCAATCATTCTTTCTCTGACGACACGACTGAATAGTAACTAGGAGCAAAATTATAATTAATAAAATCTTGTGCAATAATTTATAATAAGAGTATCAAAAATAAATGTGTTTCTGATAAGATGTGTGTGTGTATTGAAGAAAAGGACCAAATAATCACAAATATCATTCAAAGTATACTCTCTGTCTCTTGCTTCTATTAATAAATTATATCAACTGAAAAGTTAATTTTTTTAATCATTATAGGAGTTGGATGACTTTTTTTATTTCAACAAAAAAAAAAAAACGTTTCTCTTAACTGCTCTACAAGTGATTGCTCAAGAGGGGCTTAGCCTCTTTGTTTAACCCTTTAGCATTTAAATTAGCCATACCTTAACCCACATGCTCTATCTGTTTTATGTTCAAACTGACCAAATCCAACCTCTCACACCTTATCTACAATGCCTTTTTTTTTAAATAAACAATCACATCATTGAAATCATAAAGCAACTAGATAATGTATGATTAATTCAACCATTTAGCATTTAAACAAATCACATCAGGCCCAAATATTGTACTTTGCTTTATGCTCAAACCAACCAGATCCTGCTTCTTGCACCTACCCTACAATGCCATTCTGAAAATAAACAAACACATCATCAAAATTTCGAAGCTACAAGGTAATGTGAAGCAGGATTGAATCAAAACAATTTGAAAATAAACGCATTGCATTTGACAGAATAATCCGAATGCTAAAAGGTTAAAAGAATGAGGATAAATAAGCTTTACGAACGACAGGGTAATCTGAACGCTAAAGGGCTTAAGTAAACTAAAGAACACTGAAGACTAAATGCTTTTAAAAAGATGGCAATGGACGAGAATTAACAGAAAATATGGTTAGGAATGTTAACACAAACAAAACCGAAGAACCCTGATCGAGAGCTTTACGTCCTGATTTCTGTTGGAAATTAACCACTTCAAATGGCCAAGTACTTGAGTGGTTTTTTTACTTTATCAACCTTGATATGGTGAAAGGCAATACTGACTGAACCCAGAATGTAAAAAAACTGGAACAAATACAGGTTTCTTCACAAAGCTACGGCTACTGCTCAGTGCCATAGCAGAGATCTGCCCATAGTGCCACACAGTGAGATGGAACCCAAGACCACATGACTGAGAAGTAAGCTTCTCAACTGCAACAGCCACACGTGAGTCTTTATGATTTTGTCAATCCACAACCTGCTGATACTTGTTTCGTAAACATACCTTTTTACCTTTTACTTGTTTTACTCATTGGATTGTGGTCATGCTGGGGCACCAGTATGAAGGATTTTAGTCAAATGAATCAACCCCACTATTTATTAAGCCCAATATTTATTCTATCGGTCTCTTTTTGCCAAACTGCTAAGATATTTGGGGGGGGGGGACACAAACATAAAGACACACACAAACACATATATATATTCTTTTATTCTTTTACTTGTTTCAGTCATTAGACTGCAGCCATGCGGGAGCACCACCTTGAAGGATTTTAGTTGAACAAATTGGCCCCAAGACTTATTTCTTAAGCTTAGTACTTATTCTATCAGGCTCTTTTGCCAAACTACTAAGTTACAAGGATGTAAACACACCAACACTGGTGGGGAGGGTGACACAAAGACACAAAGACACACAGACACACAACAGGCTTTTTCAGTTTCTGTCAACCAAACCAACTCACAAGTCTTTTGTTGGCTCCAAGGCTTAGAAGACACTTGCCTAAGGTGCCATGCAATGGAACAGAATCCAAAAGCCATGTAGTTAGGAAGCAAACTTCTTACCAAACAGCCTTGAATGTGCCTATAAAACATGGGGCACAAAAGCTGAAATTATTTTCTGGTGGGAGAGAATGAGGTATGCAAATCAACCTCAATGCTTAATTTCTGCTTTATTTTATCAAACCTGGAAGAATGAAAGGGTAACAGAATTGGCTTCGGCAAGATTTGAAACATAGCTAAATTGTGCAAAGAATATAAACCATCATTCTATCATTTTTACATTCCCACCATTCGCAGCCTGCAGGGATAATAATTAACACCATATCACAAAATAAATAAATGAATAAATAAACTTATACACTCTCCATTTAATGTGGATTCACATTAAATGCTAAGATACCTAATATCTTAACGAGACATGAAGTGCTAGACTTTTGTAGAGATGAGATGAGAAGTTGACTGATGATGATGATGATGATGATGAATGAAAGGAAAAACAAGATAAAAAATATCAAGATAAAAAGAAAATGAAAAGCAAAAAAAAAAAACAGAAAGATCTGAAAATGCAAAATTAATCAATAACAAAATGATAAATAATTGAATGAATGGAAATTAATGAAATTAAGTTAACGAGGCCAAATAAATAATTGCTGATATAATTTACTGACTGGGAGCTGAAGACTTGGTTTCTTTACACCAGTTGCATAAAAATGAAGCTACTCATATAACTCCAACATTTATACAGTTGTAACAACAACAACACTGGTGACATACAACCGTAACAAAACAATAGTGACAGACAACTGTAACACAAGAACAGTGACTGCCAATTGTAACACAAGAATAATTTTGTATTGTTGGTGATCATTTCTTGTTATGAACTAAAGGAACTTGATTAGAGATTGCTATTAACTTCCTTACATTATTTTATAAATGTACTCCCTTTATTTTACTGCCCCAGTTGCAGAACTAACAATTTCTAATTTAAGCACAAAGAGAGTGATTTTGAGTGGCGGGGTTAACCAATTAAATTGACTCCATTACTTGACTGGTATTTTACCAACGCAAGAGGCCTGAAATTTTGGGGGATGGGGGTCAGCTGATTACATTGACTCCAATGTGCACTTCGTACTTATGTCACTGACCCTGAAAAAGATGACAGACTGGAGCAACATGAAATTAAGTGTATTGCTCACAAGTACAACATACCACAGGGTTCAGAAACTGAAACCACTATCATTAGGCCTTGCACCTTCACTGATTCTTCCTTTGGTTATATGTGTGTGTATATACATATACACACACACACACACATAATCTACACACACACATGTCCATTTTCCATGCTGGCATGTGTAGAATGGTTTGACCAGAGTTAGTAAGCAGGAGCGATTCACCAACTTCCAGTCTGATTAGGCTTGGTTTCTATGGCTGGATGCTCTTCCTAATGCCAGCCACTTTACAGTGTGCTGGGTGCATTTTAGATTACACCAGTATGGCTGCATTTATGTGGCACTATGTAAGAAAAATTTTACAGGATTTTCACATCAAAGGGTAATGTAATAAATTCTACACAAGAGCAAGTATCGAGATGCTTGGCCATGAGGTAATTCACATTTGCCAAGTATAAACGAATAATTACCATTTAAACTATATATGGTTTTGAAATGATGAACTAAAAATGATAATCTAATAAAAACTTGAAATAGAGATTGTTCGCATCTAGCTTAATGGACAGTTTTACATTATACAATGCAGACTTTGTAAAAGAAAATCATTAAATGGACATACCAAGGGATATCAAGTTAAGACCTTGAAGGGACAATACCATTTTAAAGTAGGGTTGCAATTGCAATGGCTACTCATCGGTGCAATTGAAATGTGTTGGACTTTGAGAGCCAGTATATAATTATCGAATTAGAGGTAATGCTATTTCTATACTTCAGAGTAATCCTTATTTATATGTGTGTGTGTGTGTGTGTGTGTGTGTGTGTGTGTGTGTGTGTGTGTGTGTGTGTGTGTGTATGTACAAATATATATCTTATTTTTTATGCGTTTCAGTCATTAGACTGCAGCCATGCTG
>NC_068983.1:22212744-22216292 GCF_001194135.2 Octopus bimaculoides
CATGGAAAGCGGACGTTAAACGATGATGATGATGATGATATAGGTCAGATTTACAGAAAATAAAAGATGACAACAGGTGTAGGAACAACAAGCAGGTGTATTAGTTTAATTATATATATATATAGTTTTAATTTAATTTTAATTTTTAATAAATTGATTTTAATTGAGTTTTTACCTGTAATTTTGGATTTTTATCCCTAATATATATATATATATATATATATATATACACACACACACACATACATATATATTTACACACATACTCATGACAGACTTCTTTCAGTTTTCATCAACCAAATCCAATCACAAGGCTGTAAACAACTTTGCCCGCACTTGTCCCATGGAAGGCAATGTCTAGGTGCAAATATAAGGTCATTCATGACCAAAGGTCTTTACTCTTTCACTGACACTCATATGTGCATGCTCACAAACAGCATTGGCAGTGGCGTCATTTTAATATCCACTTTCCATGCTTGAATGATCTGCACAGATATTTATTGAGGCAGATTTTCTATGGCCAGATAACCTTCCTGTTGCCAATCCCTGCTTCTTTCCAAACAAGGTAATATTTTCCCTACGGAGAAACATGTTTTTGCACAATATTGGGAATGATGGCATTGCTTGTAAGGACAGTGATACTCAAGTACACCTATCACATGACATCAAAACAAGGTGACACAAACACACATGCATATACATTTATGATGTGTATGTAAAAGGGTAAGGACTCCCTTCAGTTAGGAATGACCATAGGATTGCACCAAGAAGGTCTCCCTGCAACACACAAGTCCATGCAAGGTTGTTTATGGAAGACCAACAGTCACCCATGCATATCAGTCTCCTCTCTCTCCATGCCAGTGAGGTTATCCAAGGGAAATGACAAAGGCCAGTAGAGCTTGGCACCAGTGATGTCACAACTCGTTTCTACAGCTGAGTGAACTGGAGAATGTTCAAGAACACAACATAAAGCCCAGACTAGGAATCAAACTCACTACCTCATGATTGTGAGCCCAATGTGCTAACCACTGAGCCATGCAACTTCACCACATTGTATATACACACACAGAGGTTTGGTCAATCTGAGGTTTCTTTTAGTTTCCCTCTGCCAAATTGTCTGACAAGGCTTTGCTCAACCTGGGGGCTATAGTGAAAAACATTAGCCTGAGGTACTGCACAGAGGGACTGAACCCAAAACCATGTGGTTGTAAAACAAACTTCTTAACCACTCAGCTGATCCAAGCCTGTTTTATATATGCCAAAGTGTCTATCACTCTCGGACAAGTTTTTCATCCCTGTCTTTGGTCAATAAGTGTCATTTCTTATTTACTTATAGCTAGAAATCAAAGGAAATAACACTACTCTTCTCTTCTCTTCAAACTTTGCTTTTGTGACCTGGGCATCAATGTTTTGAAATTGACCTATTTCCCATTACATTTCAGACGCATTCAGTACTCAGTTGCTGAAGCAGAAATATCGTTACAGCAAATATTCTGCTCAATATCACAGATTTGTTTTTCAGTTGCTTGGGCATAACCACCTGAGCATGTCCTATAGTGGCTGACGATGTGTGTATCTCTGATCCTGAGCAGCAGGGAGGGTATCACAGCCATGTGTTGAGAGGGATTCTTCAAACTTATACGACCTCCTTAGTAAAAAACTAAGTCTTGAAAATGCACATTTGAAGTTGTTTTTTCTATTCGTATATATATGCATATATATATTACAAGCTCCATATATAGCAACATACTGAGATAGGTTATACACCATTCCACTCTTTGTAATCTGTGTCTCTAAAGCCAGCTTGTGCTACTCAATATTTTCATTACATAACTTCTAAAACTACTTAGGTGGAAAAATCAGCACACATCCAAAATTCCTAGCTGAAAAAGATAGCTGGTGTTATTAAGGGTCAAATAATAAATAATCTAGGGTTTACAGCAATTCTAAATGTTTTAGATCATAATGTGAAAGTTCTGTTTCTCCCCCCACCCTCTACTTTGGCGATTAAACTACCAAAAAAGTTACAAACAGCCATTTTCATACCAGCAGTGTCTTTCATTAATAACCACGTAACCCCTCCTCTCACTCTCTCTCTCTATCTCTTTCTCTATCCTAACTTCACTGCTTCTACTCTTTTGATCATCTTTTTCTACCTTTCACACACTATTTCCACTACCTTTTATCACATTCCTCTCCCCACTCCCCTATCATTCCCTTTGCATGCATGTCTGTCTGTCTGTCTATGTGAGTGCATGCGTGTAATTATTTATTCTGTAAATACAGAAAGAATGCATTTTCATGCAAAGCTTACTAAAAGTGCTCAATAGATTTCAATATCTTAAATTACACAAAATTCCTAAAGCCATATGTATATGTGTGTGCGTATACATATATATATATAGTTTTAGGGAAAATAACCAAGTTTCAAGAACTCATTGATGAAAATCCACTATCACATAAAGCTCAATTTAATTTTAATTTTTTATAAATTGGTTTTAATCTGTAATTTTGGATTTTGTCCCTAATATTATTACTATATATATATATATATACACACACACACACACACAAACTTTTCTCTATGTCATTTAATCGCTAACACTTGCCTACCTGTATGTCAGAGCCACCTCTTCTTCCAATATCACACAAACACGCACACACACACATATACACACATGAAAAACCTAATTTCTGTCTCTCTCTCCCTTTCTCTGTGTATGCATGTGGGTGTACATGTGTCTGTATGTGCACATGTGTGGGAAGAGAGCGGGAGGGAGAGAGACATAATCAAGTCACTTTTCTACATATGTCTATGTACATATATATATTTATGTACACACACACACACACACACACATCTTTAATTCCATCTCTCTCTCGCTCTCTATTTCCCATGCCATGTCCGTGTTCCTGACACCATCCTCTCTTCCTCACGCCACACCACAATCATTCCAGTGGTAGGCAGTGGTGCAGCCAGAGGAATCAATAGATGCACAAGTGTTGCCAGTGAATTAGAAGAGACAGTGAGACACAGAGAGAGAGAGAGAGAGAGAGAGAGAGGAAAAGAGAGATTAAATAGAGAGAGAGATTAAATAGAGAGAGAGATTAAATAGAGAGAGAGAGAAGCAGAGAAGGGGGAGGGCAGAATGTTATTGTGTACAGTGTGAAAAATGAAGAAGACAAAAATACATATATGTTGAGAGATGATAGTCACAGAGTAGAAGTATTGAGCAAGAATACGGTAACTAGGTGGCATTGCCAACAGCAACAAGCTGGCAACAATACAATGGTAATGATGATGGCGATGAAAATGATGATGAAGGTGGTGATGATACAGGAATGCTCCAAGAACAATGAACTAAAAGTGGTGAAATTATTTCAAATGCAAACTGAAGAAGCATCCAAATGTGTACACACACACTCACACAAAGGCATACAAATATACAGATACATGAATGCAGATACCATTTATATATGCACACATGAAATATAAGACATTTTTGTGTTTTTTTTTTTGGGGGGGGGGTGCACAACTGCAATATGTA
>NC_068983.1:22216302-22218070 GCF_001194135.2 Octopus bimaculoides
AAAAAAAAAAAAAAAAAAAAGAAAAAAACTATATGAACTTCACTATATCACAGTGCACTCACCAACACACACCTACTATCAATGCAAATACACAAAGAATTTGTAAAGCAAAATATATTTTAACTCGTTTGTATTTAAAACTGGCCATATCCAGCCCAAATAGTCCTGCTTTATGTTCAAACTGGCCAGATCCAGACTCTCACACCTCCTTTACAACATCATTCTAAAAATAAACAATCACATCATTGAAATATTGATATTACTAGAGAATGCCTGATTAATTCAAAACAATGTGAATGAGCAGGCATTACATTTTCATAGAGTAATCTGAATGCTAAAGTGTTAAATCAATTTAGTATATGTGCAAAATATAAACAAATAAGTTTAATAGAAGTACAACTACAAGAAAGCCAAACAATACACTCTAGGTTGGTTAGGTGTTGCTGTATTGCTATTTGACTTCACATTACTTTAATCTACACTACAGTCTCTACATTCTTTTCATATCATTGTCCTCATCACAGAACTTCTCAATGCTCAGCACAGTATAAAGACCATGCTTATAACCACTCAAATGTTGTAATCTTAGTAAAGGCAGAAATTTTAGCAAATTGGATAAAGTACCCTTGCAGTATGTTTAATTATGGTCTGAGTTCAAATTCTCTTTTACTCTTTTACTTGTTTCAGTCATTTGACAGTGGCCATGCTGGAGGACTTATTCTTTGGAAGCCTAGTACTTATTCTATCAGTCTCTTTTGCCAAACTGCTAAGTTACGGGAACATAAACACACCACCATTGGTTGTCAACTGATGCTGGGGGGACAAACACAGACACACATACATACATATATATATATATATATATATATATACATATATATACATATATACGACAGGCTTCTTTCAGTATCCGTCTACCAAATCCACTCATAAGACTTTGGTCGGCCCAAAGCTATAGTAGGAGACACTTACCCAAGGTGCCACGCAGTGGGACTGAACCCGGAACCATGTGGTTGGTAAGCAAGCTACTTACCACACAGCCACTCCTGTGCCTATGCTGAGGTTTTTTTTTTTTTTTAACTTTCATACTTAGGGTGGGGATTAAATCTTTAAAAAAAAAAATCCCTATTCAAGTACTGGTGTCAATATAATCAGCTGTTCTCCCTTGAAGATATCAAGAAGGCAGATCACTGACTTGCAAATATCTTTGTATGCTTAAAGGTCAAACGATTGACTATACTGAAAAATAATAGCATGGCTGTACACACACACAATTATTAAGAAATATTCTTTGCAACCACATAGTTTCAGACACAGCTTTACTGTGTGATGCCTTGGTAAAGCCTAAAGCCAACCAATGCCTTGAGTTAATTTGTTAATTTGGTAGGTGGAAACTATACACAGCCTGCCATGTGTATGCACACGTACAGGTGCATCTGTGTGCATGTGCCTGTGTTAATGCTTATATTCTTCATGTTGCATGGAGGGGAAAAAAAAACTAAGAACGGCAAGTGATTGTTGGCATTTCTTTGTCATTAACTCATCAAGTAACTCTCAGAGGAAAAGAAAATGAGAAATAAAAACTCTCTCTCACTTGAAAAACAAACAAAGGGTTATCGACAGTTCATGGTAACCAACTGGCTCTTAAAAACAATGCCTAAATAATCCTATATTTATCTAACACATGGAAAACAGGTGTAAAATTAATGAACAACAAACAAGAGTAGTGGTGGTGGTAGTGATGATAGAAGAAGAAGAAGAAGAAGAA
>NC_068983.1:22218129-22219943 GCF_001194135.2 Octopus bimaculoides
GAGGAGGAGGAGGAGGGGGAAGAAGAAGAGGGGGGAGGAGGCGGCTATGAGAACTGTTACCCAAAGCAAACAGTAACAGGGTAAATAAAGTCATGGGGGTAAACGGTGTGAGAATTTATAAATATAAAATTTCCTGACTGTTATTATTTTAAGGCAATGGATTGCAAAGTTCGTAGAGCATCATATGACAGACTTTCATGCATAAAACAGATTAAATGTGCCGAATAATTGCTCGTTCAAAACAACAGCAATATGGAATTAAAGAGCCAACATGAGTTACTATAGAGCGAAGAAACGATGGCATCTGAACTCTCTGCAAACCACATACGCTACCATCTTCTAGAATAAAAGGGATACAATTTGGATAATATCTCTGGATATATTGTCTTCAAATATGATAGAATGGCTTTGATTGAAACACTTTGATTACAACAATGAGAGTCTATGCAATGAGGTTGGCCTGATGAACACAGCAACAGTAACAAAAAGATTCAGTATATGACTACCTACTTCAGTTTTGAACCAATGATTGGTGATACAAAGCATCAAGCATCTTATCTTCCAATTTCTTACAATCTCAAGCTAAGACTTTCTGACAACCCCACTACAATATGTTATCTTGTTACATAAAAAAAGCCCCTTTTTTATGTAGTTTCCCCACCAGTTTGTATATCTAGAAAGATCCAATGTAAGCATTATCCATTAAAAACAAACAAAAAAAAAGGCTGTATGTGATCGGATGGACATTGGCTGCTATTTCTAGCAGATTGTGTGATTATAAAAGACAATTTTTCATTGTCTCTTTAATTCTATTTTTAATCTCACCTCATTGCCCATCCCTTGACACTAACCATTTAACAATACTGGAAAAATAACAGCATTTGATCTGATGCAAACACATCTCTCTCTCTCTCTCTCTCTCTCCCTCTCTTTCAAACAGCTTCTTTGAAGGTACATTGGTCACTGTAATAACTAAAGTTAACACAAGTGTCATTTAAAGATTTAAGACATCTATGATGACAGAAAGAAAACTCTTCTTTAAACATAAGAATGGTAATATATTCAGGTAATGTTAGTTGGCCAGTGTGTTTGTGTATAAATTTGCATATGAAACTGTGTATATTTAATGGAAGAGGACACAGAAAAATGCTCAGAGAGAGAGAGAGAAAGAGAAGTAATGAAAGTAGAGACAAAGAAATGGAATGATACAGACAATGAAACCTACACATGGATATGGACTGAGAGGCAAACAAACACAGACAAATACAGTTGAGTAAACATGGATTGACACACACAGGCAAACATAGGCTACCACATGGGCAAGTATGCACCCACTCACAGGTGTACATTGAGACATGTCTTAGTGTGTACCAACATATGAGCAAGTATGCACCAATCCATGGACAAGTATGCCCCGACACATAAGGGTGTGCTAACACGAGCAAGTGTGCACTGAAAGATGAGCAAGTATGGCCCAATGCATGGGTAAATGTGCATCAATGCATGAGCAAGTATGCACCAATATATGGGCAGGTGTACATCAATGCATATGCAAGTCTACAGTGTAGTGCAAGTGTGCACCAATGCATATGCAAGTGTACAGTGTAGCACAAGCAGGAGTGCAATGTCCTGCAAGTGTTCTTCCTTTCCTTCTTTCTGACTTCTACACCCCCAGCTGTACTTTCTCCCCTCTCCCACACATCTACAAGGACATATATATATATATATATATGTATATATATATATATATACATATATATATATATATACATCATAGGCGCAGGAGTAGCTGTGTGGTAGGTAGCTTGCTTACC
>NC_068983.1:22220936-22233509 GCF_001194135.2 Octopus bimaculoides
AGAGAGAGAGAGAGAGGGAGAGAGAAAGAGAGAGGGAGAGAGAAAGAGAGAGAGAAACAGAGATAGATAGATATAAATAAATATAGATATATAAATATATGTGTATATATATAAAATATGATATAATAGATTACATCATTAGCTTAGCTAATGACGTCTCTAGACTGGTTTCACACCCTTAAGTAGTTGGTAAGTAGTCACAGTCAGTTGCTCCTTAGTGTGGAGCAGTGAATGGGGGGGGGGGGTGATTAAAACGGAATTAAGACGTTGGTTGTAGTGTGTGTGTGTGTGTGTGTGTGTGTGTGTGTCACAAAAGTGGTGGTGTAGATGGTGAGAAGTTGGTGGAAAAAGTTAGCTATAATCAGCAATAGCGTTGATGACGACGACGATGTCAATGTGTGCAAGTCAACCTTCACTAAACAAAGATCTATATATAATAAATGGCTATTCCAGCCGTGGCCATCCTTCCTTAAAGTACTGTAGATCTTAATTCTTCAATGTTTCCTTACCTACGACGGTGGGAGAACAGAATTTGAAGGAATTCTTGGCTGTTGTTTCTAGTGTGTCGAGCGACTGACTACGTTGGAGCTCCCGTCGTCCCAGGCCACGCCAAGCAGATATAATACAGGGTGTCCACAAAGTCTGGGTACATGGAGATTAACACATACTTTAAGAAATTATTATTTCTTACATTTAATTGTTTATGTTATGATTTTATTTACTCCACTCCGTGTACCCACACCTTGTGGACACCCTGTATGACCAAAGCCATTCCAGCAATTGTCACCTAGCCTTTTTACCCGGAACCATATTAGCCAACGTCTTTTTTAAATTTTTTTTATTTTTTTGCTTGACCGGAATCCTATTATTTCCAGCAGGTCGGGTGACTATGTTGAGGAGAGAAGAGAGAGATGTGTGTGTGTGTGTGTGTAAGTAATGATATAATGGCCACAGTGAAGTTGCTGAACAATAACAATAAATGGTGGTGGTGGTGATGGTGGTGGTGCTATCGGCTGCTGACAACGATGGTGATTGTTATTCATTAAGTAGATGATGATGGTGGTAGTAAGGCTGGTAGTGGTGGTGGTGGTGGTGGTGGTGGCGGCGACGGGGATAGATGTAGTGAAGGTGACGATGGATAAATAAGAGCAGCAGAAAACGTAAAGCAAATAACGCTAGCAGCAATTGTTGGCGGCGGCGGTGATGACGCCGGCGGCAATGGTGAGCAGGAAGCTAGAGGCGCGAGGTGTAATAAGTGGTGAATTGATCCGACTTAATGATATTTAAGACAGATTTAAACAGGTAAACTGTACTAATGAAACACACAGAGATACAGATACACACACATACACCTATGAGTGTGTATGTTTGTATAAACACCTCGGATAAACTCTACCAGCTGACGCAAAAAAATAACAATATAACATCTGTAATGAGCGAATAAAAAAGACACACACACACACATACATACATACATAACACCATTAACACGTTGGCTAAAGCATGACAAAAATAGATAGAGATCATTCGTTTGACTAACAGACATATAGATACATTTCGGCTAACAACAACAACGAGGAAACAATACGGCTATTTTGAGTTATAGAAATCACAGCAAGTAAGAAATAGCCAAAGCAATGAAAACAAACCGCAAAAATAAACTGCTGTAGAGCTGTTAACGCAGTTGTCGATTATTTTTCCTTTTTACACTGTTTTTTTTTTTCTATTGTAGTTTTTCTAACCTTAGAAGATACAATAACAGTAAATAGATATACATCTGTAATACAGAAACTAATGCACATACATAACACAATACAATGGATACGAACAGCAATTTAAATCAATATCTCACTATCAGAACCTACGTGAAAAAACAAACATTAAGGAATATTAGCAGCAAGAATGAGGGAATTAGCGGACAGTCGATCGAAGAAATGCCAGAACCAAACGAAAACGGCACCAGTGTTCAGAGTAGCAGCAAAGAAAATCTTTCTGTAATCTTGAACAACCGAGAGTTCAGCCATGGGGTAAAGAATGGATGTATCGATGTGTTAATGAATAACAACAAGAATAAGCTATTAGAAGTCAGACAACAATTTGGACAACAGAAAAGGATCGAAGACTGCTCTAATCTCGAGAATAGTCTCCATGCCGATGATAATGGGACGAATGAAAGTGATGCGGGAAGTGACGAAGAACAAGATCTTACTTTCAGTGGAGAAAGCCAGCCAACATCAGAAGGAGAGGACAAAACTACGTATTACAGTTCAACGAACAATGCCGAAACGAGTTCGATATCCGATGAGACAGACTTGACTCTTCAAGCAAACAGTGATATGGAAGAAGACTGTGTAAACTTTGCAGACGATAATGAACACTGGTATGTGAATGAACCCACGTGGAAATATGTGTGGAAGTCATATTCCGATAACGACAAGACGAAAGGCGAATATGTCTGGACCAAAGTTAAAAACGAAAATGGCAGCAAGGAGATTTATTGGGGAAATATACGAAATATGGAGGATGAATGGATACCGCAAACAGTTCCTATTAAAGAGAAAAGAAGCTGGGTGCCGAAACTAATAGCAGGGAAAGAACATGGCGAAACTATCTGGTACTACATGATGCCATATATACCCAAAACAGTTGAAGCTAGGAAACGAACATTGGAACACATTCCACAACTAATCAAAGATAAAGGGACAAGCAGTTGGCTTTCTCAGTTGAAGTTTACGAAGAAGGGAAATAAAACCGTCTGGTACTGCAAGCTAACACCGGCACCTGAAGAACCAGAAGATAAAAAGAGCATTTCCTCAACAACAACAACACCACGGATTAATAGTAATAATGGTCCAATGTTGGCTGCTGCTCCTGTAATACTTCCCCTACCAGAATTTTCAGCTGCCAAGGAAGAAAAAACCAAAGATAAAAATTCTAATTTACCGGAACTGAGGAAAATAGCAGGTAAGCCGAGTCAATGGTTTTCAAAGTTAATCAAAGACACCGACAACACTCAGGAACCGAAATGCAGCCAAGCAACCGATGTTTCGTCAATACACGAACCTGTTCCTCGCAATGTATCTGAAGAGGTAAGACACAACAACTGCGATGGTAAAAAACACAACAAGCTTCAGTTACTGGAAAATATAACACCTTTCTCGAAAGAAGCAGGCTTAAAAAAGAAAAAAATACAGACAGACAGTAAGAGTGTTTGGTACAAAGATATTCTCCAAGAATCAGACGATTTCCATGACAAAAAATAACGCACGCACACAAATGAAGGGCACTCGCGCGCACACACTCACAAAACAGAAAGATGAATACACACACACACACACTGCACTTGGCTTAGCACTTTGCCTGTCCTGCATATCATATGTGACACCCAGGACATATTTATCTGACATTCTTGTACCAGATTAAATTGGGATTTCTGAAAGGAAAGCTTTATATTACCCAGAACGTGTGAAACAAACTAAAAGTCTGAAAACAAGCGTGGAAGTTAAGGGCAAAACTTAAGGAAATGCTCTGGACAGGCAAAGGGTTAACAAATCGTGCTCTGTCTCCCTAGCATGAAAAGTAAACTAATCATGAAATATCAGTTAAGTAGAAAAAAAGAAACTGCCATAGCCAATTTACATACATGCAAAAAAATATCTCCCTATTTTGTCACTTAGGTTTCAAAAAGTCTGTAAAATAAAGCCATTTTCACACCACACAACTGCTCCCTGTCGTCTGACATGAAACTGTTCATATTTCACTATTTTAATCTTAGTTTCATGTTCAAAATAAACCAAAGCAACATTTACGCTGATCTCATGTATTTCTGAGTTCAAATAGCACACCAAAAAAAAAAGAAGAAAAGAAAAAGAAAAATCTTTAAAAAAAAAAGCCGCCAAATCGTGGAGCTACATTTTCTAACCATGCCTTTCACACACACACATACACACACGAAGAATGGTAACAGTGACTTCGAAGTTTCCGCCTGCTAGCTTTCATTGTTTCTATTATTATTATTATTATTATTATTATTATTATGACATAAAAACATTAATACAGTCATACATATCTTTCGACTTTTTCTATCCTAAAAGATTATTTAACTCAATATTTATATGTTGTAATTTATAGCTTCATCTACTTCGAGTTCTACACTTAAAAATGATTTCATATACACATACAAAACAGAAAGAAATTTAAAATACTAGGTCAGCACCTTAAAGATATTGCATATAAGAAAACGTATCATTTCTGGAGCAACTTCTACAAAGAGGTTTGATCTGCTGGAAATAGCAGTAAAATTTCGTTAGCAATCACACCGTTTTTTTGTTTTTTTTTTAAGTAATGATACCTTGAATAATGTGATCTTCGATACATTATGCATGCAGGATAAGGCGAGATATCCCAAATGGATGTTTTTGGTCATACGATCAATGCGCTGCAACCTTGCGGTACACTTTTATTCTTTTCAAAAATCGGCGGCACACCTGAACTAAAAATATAGCTAAAAGTATAGCGAAAAAAACTATATTCAGGTTACACTGCGGCACACCAGTATGTCACGGCATACCGAACTCTGTCATAGATCTATTTGTTCAGAGCTGAACTGACTGTTAAATAATAGCCTCGGAATTCCGGATTAAGTACCCCTGCCCCAAACATTTAAGAGGATTGCCTGTCCACCAATATAAATTTTTTTTTTTTTTTTTTTTTTGTTTCTTAATGTGAGAAACGAACAAATGTGTAAAAGAACGCGTCCTCAAGATATACTTGTGTTGCATATAAAACCTGTATTACTGACAGTGTCTTCTGCTAGAATTACACCGGGCCGGGTCAAATGATATCCTATGTAAATTTGGTAGAAGGAAACTTCTGAAAGCACGTCGTATGTGTGTCTTTATTTACCTATTGTCCGCCGTCCGTTGCTTGACAACCGGTGTTGCTCTGTTTACGTTCACTAATGTAGAGGCTCGACAAAAAGAAAGCGATGGAATAAGTACTAGACTTTTAAAAAAATCTACGGGGATCGATTTTATCGACTCTTTAAAACCTCCAAAAAGGTGCCCTAGCATGGCCAGTCCAATGACTGAAACTAAAAAAAAAAAAGAGTTAGTGTGTATGTATGTGTTTGTGCGCGCATTTTTCTGTTACTTTAAACTTTAATAAAAGTTATGAGAAGCAGCAAACACTACCTTCTTTATAAAACACACAAGCACATATTTATGTATTTTGAAAGAATACAAACGAAATTGAGAAAATAACTGTTTTCATTTTGCTTACTACAGAGATTTACTTCTGTTTGTGATACATGTTTTTCTTGTCCGCCCCGCCGGCCCGACGCTTCTTTTCTTTCAAGTTCCATAAATACACACACACAGAGAAAGAATGAAGTTAATGGTTTATCGTACAAACATAAAACACAACAAAACAGATTAATGAACTTAAAATACGTTGAGAATGTTTCTTCTTAATAGATTTACAACAGTGTTCTCTCCCTCTCTCCATAAGTTGATATTAAGTTTCGATTGAAGACAACTTAATTAGCGTTAAATTAAACATTCATTTTATAAGAGCTATCTAATTAGCTCTCTCCTACACACACACACACACACACATACATACATACACACTGTATGTATACACACACCACGTGTACATGCCTGAGAGGGAGAGAAGTTTCTGTTTACACATATTAACCACTTCCCTAATACTATTAACCGTGTGTGCGTGTGTATGTTAGTTTAACAGTCAAACGCTCGATCAATCTCCTATCACAGTTCGCTATCTTAACTATATCGATAGCTAGGGAACATGAATGTGTCAAAATATATATATGGAAGAATTATACATCAATAATTCTATAATACCAGCCCGGTTCCCAACCAATCTACGTCTGGCCATTTTCTTGTCCTGACCATCGATCTGCTTAGTTAACCGCTATACACAGCAAGATTAAGCAACGTGCTATAAAGAAGACCCTTGATGTTAGTGAACGCATAAACGGTTTTTATTTGTTTGTTGGTTTGCATACTTCCCTCCCCCCTTTCTTTCTTTCTTTCTAACTTACATAAAATACACATAACTTTTTCCAGAAGCCACGTGTTTCATTCGAATTATTTCTACCAGAAATATTAACAAAATAACAGTGTTTCCCACATAGACATTTAGGTTTATCTATCACTCTTTGCAAGGAAGTTGTCCACCTAATGGTGACTGTCGCTCTAATTAGATGTTTAACGTTAGATTAAATGATTGTACACATCACTAATCACACGTGGTATATAATTATGGACCAGAATCTACTTCCAACTGGCAGACAAAGGAGATCAGGACGACTGACAAACTGTGGTCAGAAATTGAACCGTATTGATTTGGAACGTTACTTTTATTCCTGGCGGCTAACTGGACTGTCGAGAAATACAACGAAACATCAGTAGCAAAATTAACATACGGACGGAAAGTCCAATACTTTTATTATTAGGAACATGTCTTTCTTAAATATATAACGTGAATGAGGTATACTTAAATGACATTGAGGGGTAAATCTATATTGCTGACAACGGATTTCAGTTTGGAAACTCACAGCCAAGAATTAAACAAAATCTTGAGAATGGGGGAAATGGTAACATTCAATGCTTTAACCATCAAGAATCAATATACAACAAAAACATTTATCTATGTATACCTAAAATATGTTGTGTGTATGTGTAGGTGCAGTTGTGGCTGTATGGTAAGAAGATTACTTCTAAACCGCATGGTTTCAGGTTCAGTTCCACTGTGTGGTACATTGGGCAAGTGTCTCCTACTATAACCTAGGGCTGACTGGAGTTTTGTGAGTGAATTTGGTAGACGGAAACTGAAAAGAAACCTGTTGTGTGTTTGTGTTAATCACTCACCACCACCTGACAACCGGTATTGGTGTGTATATATCTCTGTAACTTAGCAGTTCAGTAAATAAAACCAATAGATTAAGTATCAGGCTTAAGAAAAAAAAAGTACTGGAGGTCAATTCATTTGTCTAAAAAAAATATTTGAAGGAGTTGCCCTAGCATGGCCACAGTATAATGCCTGAAACAAGTAAAAGGCAAAAGAAAAGATATATATTTATTTCGTTTTGGTATTTGCTTTGCAAGATTCTTTGTGTGGGTTTGTGTGTTGAAGCATATTCTGTTATATCTGAAGAGAGTAATTTTCTTTTTTGTGCCTTATAATTTAACACACTCACCGGTAAAATATCTCAATCTTTCTCACAGAACCCCTAGGAAACCAGGTTGAGAAATGCTGCTTCAGAGTGTGCTTTTTTTTTTCAGATATATGGATACATTGACAATACACATGCACACATGTATGTGTAGTATGGCCAAATAGTTAATAAGCTAGCTCCCAACAAGTTCTAAGACTCAACTTTGTAATACAAGTTAGGTGTGTGCAGGATAGCTAAAATCTAAAACAGGTATACGTGGGTGTAGTATCTGTACATAGCTGTAACACGTATATGTGCAGTTGCATTAAGAAATACACACATATATAGAGGTGACAATGTTTGTTATTCCAATCCTTATAGGAAAATTCACATAACCATATTGAAAATTCTTCAGTTCTTTTCCCCTCATTCATTTGTTCACTCACATTCACTAACTCACATTATCATTTGTTGCAAGGGTTAAATGGTTTATCTTAATTAATTTATGTTATTATCCCAAACAATTAAACATTAAGAAAGCTAGTCACTGCCACAGCCAACAACTAAAGCAGACTTGTTTCCCAAATTAGCTTAACTTGACCCTGAAAATTAGGGACATAACTAAAAGTTCGCGCTCTCTCTCTCTCTCTCTCTCTCTCTCTCTCTCTCTCTCTCTCTCTCTCTCTCTCTCTCTCTCTCTCAATCTCTCTCTCTCAATCTCTCTCTCGTGACAAATAAAAGCTGACAAAAGATCTTCTTAGGAGATTACATCTTGATCCTTTTTTCATTGATGGAATTCATGAATAAATTAAAATCCATTAGCAAGTGACGAGAAATTGTTTGTACATTATTAACTAATCGCTGAATGCAGAGTCACTACCAGTGTCACTATATTAGTTATAGGGTTTTTTTTTAATTATTATTTTTCGCCTTTTTTTTTTTTTTTTTTAAACCATGAAATGGCTGTAGAGAACAGCTGAAGGGCAGCTTGGATGGCTGTTCAAATCTCACAGGAATTTTTGTCTTTGCATTTCTGTGATGCCGACAGCATAAGCACAAAAAATGTATTAAGGTGGTAACTGGTTCCAAGGCCAGCAGTTGTGCTCTGTTATCTATATTGTGTTGGTCCACCTCCTCAGGGTGAGACATTCAATGTTGTAAACAATACCAGTACTGTTGAACTAATGGCAGAGCTTTTAAGCTGTTACTTGGCTCACTGAAAATTTCCTATTTTTATTTTGTGTGCATGTAGAGAGAGAGAAGGGGAGTCGGGAATAATATATAAGATCAATATTGAACTGCTAAGATATACTTTTTTTTTTTCAAATTTATAAATTGCTTTTGCTTTAAGTTATTTTATATTTCTGCAAATTACCTAGGCCATGTGTTTTATGCTTTGTATATGTCTAGGTCTCTTGGCTGCTGAAGATGGGATAAAACAATTGCTGTGATGATGATGCCTATTGAGGCAGAAGCATGTATCCACAACTGTCCTCTTGGCTCCAGGCAAGCCAGTTCTTTCCTTCATGAGATTGTCTCCCCTTCACATATAGAGCCAAGCATAATTGTCAGCTGCCTCTAGTGGACATGGATTATTTAAATAAATCAAGAATTTGTTGTATGGTATTTCATATACCTGTATTTACCTATGTGGTTCATATACATGCCACCGGCTACTTAGTTATTTTTCTTAGCTTATTTTTTGTTTAAGATGTGTGTGTATATATATATATATATATATATATATATATATATATATACACATATGCACAGCATCTGCATCTCCGATAGTTAAAAGAAGTTCAGCCTGCAACCAAGGCTTCATCTTACTGTGTGATGTCGTGGGCAAGTGTCTCCTGCCTTGTGAGTGCAATCTGTTGGGCAGAAATACTGAAAGGTGTGTTTGTGTGTCAGCCCATATTCTAGGGTCACATCAAATAAAAGTGTTGTTTATGCTGTGCACTTTTACATGCAATACTTAGCAGCTTGACAAATAGAGGTTAATAAAATAAGCACTTGACTAAAATAATTTACTGGGGTCAATGATGATCACATAAAAAATTTTTTTTTTTAAACCATAATCCTCTAGTATTAAAATCTTTAAGTTTGATCATTAAACAAGATTCAGTATGAATTAAATATGAAGAAGGAAAATGAAAGAAAACTAATAAAAAGCATTTCTGAAAACTGAAATTTTCATCACATCAACTTTTGTACTGGGTTTATTTTCTTCTTTACCATTTAACCACTAAGTAGCAAGCAACGAACAAATAAAATCAATAGTAAAACAGGAAAAAAAAAAAAAAATTCAAAATAACTTCTTGTCTTTAAAATGGAAAGAATACAAGCATTTATACATACAGACAGCATACATACATGCAGATACACACATTTCCACCACCACCACCATCACTTTTCTATAATAAAAGTTTATTTTTAGCATATGGTAAAGAATTTTGTTGTCTCTCATTCTCCTTCAAATTACAAGATGATGATAATAATAATAATAATAATAATAATAATAATAATAATAATAATAAAGCTGGACTCTCGTGTCGGAGTGTTCAGCATTTGCTGAATAACCTTCACAAATGTTTATAGTGATCAAATGACCTTGTTAGCTCACTCTCTTCATCAAATCAATGTTGAGCGAACAGATGCACTGACAGAGGCATAGTGGCTGAGTTCCTTCCAAGCGAGCCTCACAGAGGTGGGGTGAATGAGTTCCTTTCAAGCGTTGGACCTCATGGAGGCACAGTGGCTGAGCTCCTTTTGAGTGTAGGGCCTCATGGAGGCAATGACCAAGACCTTTGGCATTATGTTGTGCTTGAGAAGACACATCAAGCCAAGCAAAATCGCAGTCATGGCAGATACCGGTGTCATGCCAGTGGCACATAAAAGCACCCATTACACTCTCAGAGTGGGTGGCATTAGGAAGGGCATCCAGCTGTAGCAAACCATGCCAAATCAGACTGGAGCTTGGTGTGCCAGCCCGGTCAAACCGTCCAACCCATGCCAGCATGGACAATGGAAGCTAAATGAAGATGATTTGGTACCGTGATATATTGTTACACACACACACACACATCATCATCATCACTGATGATACAACAATTCCCAAGCATGACTGACTGAGACTAGGGAGCCATATTCACAACTGATAGAAGTCAAGAGGCTGAATTAGATGCTAAAATTGCAGGTGCTGGTACAGTAATGTACAATCTCCAGTGTTCAATCCTCAGGAGATGTTGGCAGAAAAACCAAACTCACTCTCTACAAATCAATATCCATGCCGATCCTTACCTATTGCCGTAAATATTGGGTTCAAATTTTGTTAGGATCAATTTTTTCCCTTTCATCTTTCAGATGTTGATAAAATAAAGGAGCAGTCAAGTACTGGGAGTGATCTAATTGATTATGCATCTCCAAATTAGCTTTGTGCCAATGTAAGAAATTATCATTATTAATTACTAATTAAGCAGTAGTAATTATAAATAATTTGACTAAATAACTTTCAAAGTTTTGTTTTTCTATATTTTCAGTTCAAAACAAAAGGAGGTCAACTTTATCTTCCATCTTTCTGAATTTGTAGCTGATTAACACCAGGTTAACAGAGTAGGCTCATGATCAAAAAAGCCTTCCAACCATGACTGATTCATCTTTTATTCAGACAATATAGCCATGACCATACTATTCAATGTATCTCTTTTAAGATGCTTGAGTATTCCTTTGAAGATGTTTAACTTATTTCTAACATAAAAATTACCTTATAGAAGTCTCCTTTTCCTGCTGGAGTTCATTAAAAAAGCAGCACTCATGTAGCTCATTAATCAATTCTAGCTAGTTGTTAAGCAGTGGGGTGGGATAAGCAAACACACACACACGACAAGCTTCCACACAGTTTCCATCTACCAAGTTCACTCACACAGTATTGATCAACCTGGAGCTTTAATAAAAGGCATGTGCCTAACGTGCCAGACAATAGGACCAAGCCTGAAACTACACAGTCGCAAAGCAAGCTTCTTAACTACACAGCTAAGCCTGTATTTATAAGCCATGGATTTTTTTCATCTGTTTGTTTTTTTAAGTGTGCAAGTTTAAGTTGCCGACCATCTCAACCAATAAATATGAAAACTCAACCCCTCAACCAACTAGGGTAAAAAAAAACAAAAACAGAAAAACAAGGCCATTCTAATGAACATAAGAGTTTCAGTGTTCTTCAAGGAAGGAAAGGCAAGGAACAAGACAATTTGCGATGTAAGAAATTAGAACATGAAAAAAAAAAAAAGACTTACTATTGATTACTATTGGAGTTTGTTTGAGCTGTCTGATTACCGGCCAGCATCTGTAATTGATGGTAAGGGTGGTATGGCGTTTTACGTAGGGCCTGGAGCAGGTTGGGTCGATAATCAGGATCAATGCACCAGAGAGAACCCTTGCCAATACTCTGAAAAGGAAAGAGAACAGAAACTATTTAATAACAGTAAATCTGTAGTAATAATTGGTTAAGATATTTATCAAACAGCTGTTGTTGCTGTTGGTGGTGCTGCTGTTTATCTAAGGCCAGGATCAATGGGATTGGAACCATTATCATCCCATGTTTCATGCAGTCTTGTATCAAAGGGTATATTATTCATTTTTAAAGGTATTTACATCCCTGTATCTTAGCAGTTTGGCAAAAGAGACCAATAGAATAAGTATCATGCCTTAAAAAAAAATCCCTTAAGGCAGTGCCCCAGCATGGCCAGTCTAATGACTCAAACAAGCAAAATATATATATATATATATATATATATATATATATGTATATATACACACAAATTAAATTTCAGAAAATGGAGAAGCAACATTAATATAATTTAGTAACTGGAAAAATTCAACATGTTCACTTACAGCTGTTTCGATTTTGCCCAAAAGAATTAAATTCCAGCAATTAAAACATTTTATTGGGCAAAATCTCATCACAGGAGTAAAGAAGATATCATTAGGTTATTACATGTTATTCTTCCAAAGCATCTCAACAGACTCCCATGCTCACAGTTTATAAATTATATTAATGCCACTTCTCCATTTTCTGGATTTTTTAATTTGAACGTTTATAAAGCAAGATTTATATTTAAACTTATTATTTTAGAAATATTACTATTCACAACAAAATAATAGGTAACAAACCAGTAATTCATTGGATATTTTCTATCCCTTAAGGTCGTTCATATATATATATATATATAAAATTATAATACAGGGTATCTAAGAGATACTGCCACGCTGAAAAATAGCAGTCAAATCTTGACTCTAAACCACTTAGAGTCAAGATTTGACTGCTATTTTTCAGCATGGCGGTATCTCTTAGATACCCTGTATTATAATTTTAAATAATTATTACCTTT
>NC_068983.1:22233519-22241019 GCF_001194135.2 Octopus bimaculoides
ATATAGCAGCATTTTATAATGGATTGGTGTTTATCAGATTAGCAAAAATGTAGAATCTCAGTAATTATCTGACCCATTAATGATAGGTTAGTCAACTCCCTGGAAACCAAATCTCAGTCAGTAAATAATGGGGTTCTCAAAATCAGAGACATGCATTTGAAGTTGGAATTCTTAAAAACAGCATGTTCTCTCATTAAACAAGATAGAAACAGAGAGAAGAGAAAGTTATGTCTGGCAGAAATGTCAAGTAAATGCTATATTGGATGAGGTCCTTTTGTTCTCAAAATGTGAAACAGGTGAGCTGACAGGGAGGACTTATACTTACTCAACAACAACAAAACCACAGTGGGTAACATTACACATTTTTCACCATTTATAAAACCAATGGACGCTGAACATCATTGTCAAAAAATGTTTAATATAGAATATTATTCCATGTTCAACATGAAACTAAATAAATTATTCAACATTTTGCAAAAGAAAAAACAAATTAATAATATAGATTTACAAAAGCAACAACAAAATATAAATGAATGAATAAAGTTAATCAAATATCCCTACAAGATTTTAGAAAAATTTAATAAATATTAAATTTCTGCATGGACTGCAATATAGGATCAAATGCTAGCATCACTGTCTTTGAACAGATAATATTACTTTGGTTATAAAATAAATATAAACTTCACATCTATTTCTTTTTCTTTTACCATATTATTATGACCTGTTATTTCACTATCTATCTCCCACACATACGCATGTTTAACTGCATATTCATATGCGCACAAACACACAGAGGAATTATGATTGATGCTAAAGTATAGCAGGAAATGTAATACATGAAAGAATTTGTTACAAAGGTAGCCTGCAATATTTCAAGTAACAGCTTGAACAAAGTGGCAACATGCAATATCGCTCACAGTAGAGCAGTTAAGTGGAATTTGATAATACACACACAACAAGCTGATGAAACTGAATCAAACTTATTACATTTTATTTATTTATGCATATATATATATATATATATATATATATATATATATATATATATTAAAAAATAACGTCGACCACTAACGTGGACAATTAATGCGCTAGAAATAGATCACATCTTGTGTCTATTAAGACCTAAAAAGTTCTCAACATGAAATATAGCAGCATACCAAAAACGTGAGCGGGCAAGACATTTAAAATCACCTAAAAAAAATCATTATTAAACAGGAACCAGGTTTCGGATTTAACAAATTCTTACCATTTGTCTATTCCTCATCAGCCTGATTTGTAATGTAACAGCAATTATCAGAATCGTATACATAGTTGCCCACCGCCATAGTGCGCGTGCATATGGTTCTGCTAATTACAGCTTAATGGTAAAATTCAAAAGTCTTCGTTTTGGCGCGCTAATTCCAGGAATATATCAGCAGAAAATATTTACTGCGTCGATATATATATATATGTGTGTGTGTGTGTGTGTGTTATGAGTGGTAGTGGTGTCAATTAGACCCAGAGGTTTCAGGTCATGTGGAGTAAGTGCTACGGATAGACCATAGTTAAGCTCCAGATTCGGGAATTATGTGAATAAGAGGTCCACTATCGTTCCTCCAGTTCACTCTCTATTTCCTATCTTATCTAAATTAACTTTTGCCTAACCATCGACTCACACCGTCTCCGATCAAGGGAGATAATATCCTGGAAACAGCTGCAAGACCTTCTCTCTTTTACTCTTTACTCTTTTACTTGTTTCAGTCATTTGACTGTGGCCATGCTGGAGCACAATAGTACTTTAAGGGACCCTGAAAAATTTTTTGCTTTAGACCTAGGTGTTGGTACGTATTGCAAGAAACAGCTAAGTTTCTCTCTGTAACATGTTACATAGTTCAACCTACACAAATTAATGAAAACATTAATAAATAACATTCTATATAACTAGTTTCTAAACATTGAATGGCTACAGGAGCCCACCAGAATAAAATAGTAACCAAATATACCCCTGGTATATAATTATGGTAATTCCTTGACTCAGAAATTCTACAACCAAAAAATTATTATTTACTATATAAATGTAGGTGTGACCCCATGGTTGCCAAGTTTGATTTCAACTAACATGATTTCAAGGTTCAGTACCACAGTGTGGTACCTTGGTTAACCCCTTAGCATTCAGATTCCTCTGTCACACATAATGATTATTTATTCAGATTGTTTTGAATTAATCATGCTTTATTTTGCAGCTTTGAGATTTTGATGAGAGAACTCAATTTTTAGTTTCAACATAAAACAGGTAGAATATTTTAGCCATGTCTATGGTCAGTTTAAATGCTAAAAGGTTAAATATCTATTATAGCCCCAAGCTAACCAAGGCCTTGTGAGTAGATTTAGTAGGTGGAAAGTTTGTCATGTGTGTGTATTTATCCATTATTCATTTCATCATCAAATAAAGTTTTAGGTTTTGGTTAACAAAAGGTTGATTGTTAAATTTATTGACAATATTTTAAGTTTACAATTCAAAATTATCACCCTATGCCTTCACCATAGTCCTTAATCTTTTCTCAGCTAAAGCTTGAATAATGAGTAAATGTATAACACCATGCCTGGTGTGCACATGCACACACACTTTTTTCCTAGGTCAGGGGAAATATCACTTCACTTGGAAACAAGTAAGGGTTGGCAACAGTGAGTGCAAAGATCAAGACAGACATACAAAGACATGTTGTAAGCTGATCTGTGGGTGTTGATCCTTACAAAGGAGATGATAAATAAACACAAGTGGGAGAGGACCTGTCCAACCTAGCAAGCATGGAGAATTGTAAAATGATGATGGTGGTGGTGGTAGTGGTGGTGGTGGTGGTGGTGGCGATGAGTGTGTGTCAACTAGCAGAGGAAACCTCTATGTAGTTACTCATCCTACTAGAAATAGTAACCAAATTTTCTCAAGAAATACTAATGTCTTAAAATAAAGAAATTTTTAAAAATAAAAAGAAACATTGTAGCCTTTGATAATCAAAAAGGTGAGATGGTCACAGCTGGAAATGATAGCTTGGTCAAACAAGACTCAAGGCTAAAACTGTATTACCAACTGTAATAAATAATGTGTTTCCACTCTGATGAAACTGTTTTCAAAACTCCTGCATTTCGTTTTCCACAAATCACAGTCTTCACAAGAGGACAGGATTTCTATCTACTTTATCATCACATCTAAGTCACTTTTGCACAGTTTAGGGCTCATGCTTTAAGAGATATATTTAGATTTGTTTTAACTACAAATCCAGCAACAATATGCAATTTTAAACATCGTAAATCTCTATTAAGCACTACTTGCCTTCAACACATTATAAAGCCATCACAGGCTTACTACTAACTGGATGGATTTATTTTTGGATGATGTTAATAAAAGATAGTTTAAAGGAGGGGATAATGATAAATGTGGATAACTAAAACATCATCTTGCCAAATAACACTGACATGCGGAAATGAAAATTAAAAAAGACAGCTCTTCCAAAATTGAACTCGTTTCATAACCTCATCGTCATCGTTATGCCAACTTTTTCAATGCTGGTATAGGATAGATCAGATCTATTAAGGTAGTATTCTATGGTTAGAGTACTAGCTTAGTAAAACTTGGTTTTACAGGTAAGATATTTTCTATTCCACTGGGTGTTTACATCAAAATCACAAGTTACTGGACATTATTTATGGGAAGGACATACACATACATCACTGCTATTTAAGTGACATCAGTCATTTGACTCTGGTCATGCTGGAGCACCGCCTTTAGTCAAACAAATTGACTCCCAGGACTTATTCTTTGTAAGTCTAGTACTTATTCTATCAGTCTTTTTTGCTGCACCGCTAAGTTATAGGGACATAATACACACCAACATCGGTTGTCACAAGGCTTTGGTCGGCCCAAGGCTATAGTAGAAGACAGTTGCCCAAGGTGCCATGCAGTGGGACTGAACCCAGAACCAAGCTACTTACCACACAGCCACTCCTGCAGCTATGTTACTGCAACACATCTTTTATCTTTTATTTGTTTCAGTCATTAGACTGTAGCCATGCTGGAGTATCATCTTGAAGAATTTTTAGTTGTAAGTATTTTTCGTTTATTTAAAGCCTGGTACTTATTCTATCAGGTTCTTGCTAAGTCATGGGTACGTAAACGCACCAGTACCAGTTGCCAAGAAGTGGAGGGGTTAAACCCACACACACACACAGCGGGCCTCTGTCAGTTTCTGTCTATCAAATACACTCACAAAGCTTTCATTGGCCTGAGGCTATAGTAGAAGGCACTTGCCCAAGGTGTCATGCAGTGGGACTGAACTGGGAACTACATGGTTTAGAAAGCAAGCTTCTTACAATACAGCCATACATGCATAAAAATTTAACATATAGGTGCAAGCATGGCTGTGTGGTAAGAAGTTTGCTTCCCAACTACATGATTCCAGGTTCAGTCCCACTATGTGGCACCTTGGGCAAGTAATTTCTATTATAGCCTTGGGCCGACCACAGCCTCGAGTGGATTTGGTACACGGAAACTGAAAGAAGCCCGTCGTGTGTGTGTTTGTACCCACGTCATTGCTTGACAACTGATGCTGGTGTGTTTATGTCCCTGCAATTTAGCAGCTTGGCAAAACAGAATGATAAAATAAGAACTAGGCTTACAAAGACTAAGCTCTAGGCTCGATTTCTTTGACTAAAACCCTTTAAGGCAGTGCTCCAGCATGGCTGCAGTCAAATGAATGAAACAAAGAAAAGAATAAAAGAAAAGAAAAGAATAAAATAAAAGTAGCTCACACAAGGCGCAGGAGTGGCTGTGTGGTAAGTAGCTTGCTTACCAACTACATGGTTCCGGGTTCAGTCCAACTACGTAGCACCTTGGGCAAGTGTCTTCTACTATAGCCTCGGGCCGACCAAAGCCTTGTGAGTGGATTTGGTAGACGGAAACTGAAAGAAGCCCGTCGTATGTGTCTGTGTGTCTGTGTTTGTCCCCCCACCATCGCTTGACAACCGATGCTGGTGTGTTTACGTCTCCGTCACTTAGCGGTTCGGCAAAAAGAGACCGATAGAATAAGTACTAGGCTTACAAAGAATAAGTCCTGGGGTTGATTTTCTCGACTAAAGGCGATGCTCCAGCATGGCCGCAGTCCAATGATTGAAACAAGTAAAAGAGTAAAAGAGTAAGTATCTAAAAATAGCTACATGGAATAATATATAAGAAAATAAGATTTAATAATAGCACTGTATAAAATTAACTATTTATTTAAATTTTATTTTATTTTTTTCCAAAACATGCAACAGAAAGAACATAATAAAATGCCCATCAGTGAAAACTGGTACTTAGCTTCAAAAACCGCTACCTTAAATAATATTAAAACTCCCACGTGGCCCTTAACTAAATGAAAAATAGAATGTGTATTCACACTTCTCCCTGGACTAAAATATTTAAAGTAAAATCAATAAATAAATAAATACTTAAAAAGAAAAAGAAAATAAGTAATTTAAGTAAGTGTATGATGGTTTGCAAGGAAAAGGAATTCTATATCATAGAACTGACACCTGTCTCAAAGATGATGTTAATACAGAGATTAAATCTATTCCAACTGGAAAGCATTCTGCACAGTTTCTGCTTGGCAAGAATTTAACCATTCAACCATTTATTTAACCAAAGCTCGGTTGGCCTCTGCTACTGCAGGAGGAAGTTTAGGGGGAGGTGGAGGTGGGAGAATTAAAATTAATGAGAATCTAAACGCAAAACTTTCTTCCAACAAACATAATAATGATTACTCCCTCTTCCGTCTCCCCTTTCACCGTAAAGCTGCAGATACACAGCTTCAACCATAAACTAAATAAATCTATTTTAAATGCGCCATCATTCTTTAACAATATTTGTTAGTGATCCATTGTTAAATTTGAAAATACATCAGTTTGCCAAAAGAGAGGGGGGGGGGATGAAAAGAAAGAAAGAAAAAAAGGAAATGTCATTATCATCATCATCATCATCATCATCATCATCGTTTAACGTCTGCTTTCCATGCTAGCATGGGTTGGACGATTTGACTGAGGACTGGTGAACCAGATGGCTACACCAGGCTTCAATCTGATCACGATATAGATTAATTGAATTTTCTGGAGAGAGAGAGATATGAGTTGAAGAGAAATAAGAAATGGAGCAATAGAAACTTCAGACAGCATCCAGCAACAATTTTCCTACAGCTATTGTGCCAAAACCTAGAATATAAAATACATTGCTGTATTGTTATCTCTCTATATACCAATGTTATTATTACTGTTGTTATTATTATTATTAATGTTGTTTTCTCTCTCTTATTTTTTTCTCCCCTATTTTTACAACTGTAAACGTGTGGTCCTTATTTTAAAGACAATGGGATATTTCCTGAAGGTGGTTTTGGCAAACCATAAAGAACAGATTGGTCATCTATGGCTGTAGTCCCTAAACTAGTCTGTTCTTGCCAGCGTAGTAGGATTCTGAATAGAAATAACAAATGAATTTTTGGTTTCCTACAAATACATGAAAATATCTCGATTCATAAAATAAAACAGGGGAAAAAAAATGTATGTTTTCTATTGTAACGACGTCGAGGGTTCCAGTCGATCCAATCAACGGAACAGACTGCTCGTGAAATTAACGTGCAAGTGGCTGAGCACTCCACAGACACGTGTACCCTTAACGTAGTTCTCGGGGATATTCAGCGTGACACAGTGTGACAAGGCTGGCCCTTTGAATTACAGGCACAACAGAAACAGGAAGTAAGAGTGAGAGAAAGTTGTGGTGGAAGAGTACAGCAGGGTTCGCCACCATCCCCTGCCGGAGCCTCGTGGAGCTTTAGGTGTTTTCGCTTAATAAACACTCACAACGCCCGGTCTGGGAATCGAAACCGCGATCCTATAACCGCGAGTCTGCTGCCCTAACCACTGGGCCATTGCGCCTCCACTTCTATTGTAACATAAGAAGGGAAAACGAATTTAAAACTAAAATGTACCTTTCTACATGATCATCATATTATACTGGTCCAGGAAACAAAAACACAATGATGTATCTTAAGTCATGTAACAATATAAGCAGTGGTGATATTCTCACGTTAACATAAAACACAGTTTCTTTTTTTTTCTCCATCATTCTTTTATTTATTTCAAGTCACTTGACTGTGACCATGTTCGAACTCTGGCTTTAAGAGTTTTTAGTCAAACAGATTGACTTCAATACTTATTTTAAGTCCAGTACTTATTCTATCAGTCTCTTTCGCTGAACTGTTAAGTTACAGGAACATAAACAAACCAACACTGATTGCCAAGCAGTAAGAAGTGGAGCAAACACAGAAACAAAGATAAAATCACTCTCTCTCTCTCTCTCACACACACACACACACACACACACACAACAGGCTTCCACATAGTTTCCTTCTACCAATTTGACTTACAAGGCATTGATTACACAAGGGCTAAAGTAGAAGACACTTGCCCAAGGTGCCACTAAGTTAGAACTGAATC
>NC_068983.1:22244854-22246677 GCF_001194135.2 Octopus bimaculoides
TTAAAACCGCTCTCTTTTAGCTATCTATCTATCAGTCATTCATGCCTCTGAAACATATATTTATAATTAAAAGGAAATTAAATTTCTTTCATTTCTCTTCTCTGTGGGTCTCACCTCACTTCACATACACACTTGTCAGAGAATGGAGAAACATTTTAGCCCCCCCCCCTTTCTCTCTCTCTCACACCCATACATACTTTCCATTCAGAGATCTTAATATAAACTCTCTTTCTTTCTCTCCTTTCTCTACACTCACAAACACTAAAGCCCCCCCTCTAACAAGTGTGCATATCCTAGATGTGTATCTACACACATGTACAGTCTTAAACTCACCAGACAGAGGTCTCAAAGTAAAGTTACACTCACATTTACATTTGTACTCTTGCTAGAACAAAGGACTCAAGATAGCCTCACATCCATGGAGGTGCACACATGCACATACGTGCGCATATGCACTCACTCACACTCACACACAGAGAGGTCTAAAACTAATCATCCAAAAAAAACCTTAAGTTATCAACGTAAGAGAAATTTTTGTCTTGTTTTATATTATTTTCTATGTTAGTTTTTACACTGCATCCAGTCTGCACTGTGAAGTGGTTGGCATTTGGAATGGCATCCAGCTGTAAAAGCGATGCCAAAACCGACCTCGTCTGTACTGTTTCCACATAAAAAGCACTCAGTCCACTGTGCGTGGTGGTTGGTGCGAGGGAGGACATCCAGCCATAAAAACCATGCCAAAACAGACACAGAAGTCTGGTGTAGTCTTCTACTTGGCCAGCTCCTGTCAAACCATCCAACCCATGCCAGCATAGAAGGTGGACATTAAACGATGATGATGATAAACCCATTCAGACAAAATAGTTCTAGCATTGTGCCTGAAAGTAGAAATCAGAAACAAACTGGGAGAACATAAGATGTATCAACAAGAACAAGCTAAAGGGTTTCTAAGTCAGCACCTGGAGAAGTAAAATCCATGCGGACTGTTGGCTAAGACGGTGAGCTGGTACAATCATTACCACACTGGGCAAAAAGCTTTACGTTCTGAGTTCAAATTCCTTTTGTGGGGTCAATAAATTAGGTACCAGTTGAGTACTGGGGTCAATATAATCAACTATCTCCCTCCCCCAAATTTCAGGCCTCATGCCTATAATAGAAAGGATGGTTATTATCATCATCATCATTAGGACACATGGCATAGTGGTTAAGATGTTACACTCACAATCACGAGATCATGATTTCAATTCCTAGACCGGGTGGCATGATGTGTTCTAGAGCAAAATACTTCATCTCATGTTGCTGTGTGATCACTCCGACACCTGACATGTGGTACACTGTGCACCTGTTCAAGCAATATCAATTCGATGGAGGGAGTTGGCTAATGTACAGCACATACATTTGATCACTATAACCAAATCATCTGTGCAGGTCGTTCGGCAAAGAGCTAAAAACTCATATGTCATCTGCGATGGGAGAGTCCATTATTATTATCATCATTATTATTATTATTATTATTACTATTTGTGGAGGCGCGTGGTTTAGTGGTTAGGGTATCAGCATCATGATCGTAAGATTGTGGTTTCGATTCCTGGACCGGGTGACGCATTGTGTTCTTGAGCAAAACACTTCGTTTCACATTGCTCCAGTCCACTCAGCTGGCAAAAATGAGTAACGCTGCGATGGACTGGTGTCCCATCCAGCTGGGGAACACATACACCATTGAAACCGGGAAACCGGGCCCATGAGCCTGGCTAGGCTTTAAAAGGGCGCATTTATTTATTATTTTGTGTGAGAAGACCCGGCAAGCCAAGTAAGATCGTTGC
>NC_068983.1:22246783-22252393 GCF_001194135.2 Octopus bimaculoides
GTGCGGGTGGCACATAAAAGACACCATTTCGAGCGTGGCCGTTTTCGTGCGGGTGACACGTAAAAGCACCCACTACACTCTCTGAGTGGTTGGCGTTAGGAAGGGCATCCAGCTGTAGAAACTCTGCCAAATCAGACTGGAGCCTGGTGTTGCCATCCGGTTTCACCAGTCCTCAGTCAAATCGTCCAACCCATGCTAGCATGGAAAGCGGACGTTAAACGATGATGATGATGATGATGATGAAGGTGGCAAGCTGGCAGAACCGTTACCACACTGGGCAAAAATGCTTAGCAGCATTTCATCCTTCTTTACATTCTGAATTCAAGTTCCGCCGAGGTTGGCTTTCCCTTTCATCCTTTCAAGGTCGTCAATAAATTAAGTACCAGTCAAGCACTGGGGTCAATATATTCGACTTGTCCCCTCCACCAAAATTTCAGGTTTTGTACCTATAATAGAAAGGATTACTATTTTATTTATTTTATCAATCATCTTTAATTTATGCTTATCTAATAACCATAAACGTTACTAATAGGCTAGAAATGGGATGGATGGATGCTGGCAGCACGCCAACATATTTGATGTGTAATTGGCACCAACTAACAACAGCACTGTGGAGGTAATACATAACACTGACAGGAGCAACCAGTCTGCTTGCACTACTGAAAGAATGTTAACAGAGCTGAAGAGATATTTAATATCGGATGAATCTTCCTTAGCATGGAGGAATCAATAAGATCAGCTAAGCTGCGTGAGCTATCTTCTAAGTATGGGATTCTACAAGTCATGTTGTACAAAACTCAAATGATATTACACTATGTTTACTTTCCTGTTATGTCTATCAAGTTCCATATTTTGATTTAATTATATAAGCCAGCATGTGAATGTACAAGACTGATGGGAGATAAGAAAAAAAATATCCAAGGATGCCTGCTGCAGGAAAACTAAATAGTAATGTGGAGCTCTAGCTACCATAATTGATTTAGTATTCTTTTTTACTATTTTTCTTGTTTCAGTTGTTGGACTGGGATCATGCTGGGCACAGCCTTGAAGGGTTGTTGATGATTAAATCCACCCCAGTACTCATTTTGTTTCAAAGTCTGTTAGCATAACACTCATTGCACTTCTAACTTACGAGTCATAAACGAAGGTACCAATATTTTCGAGCAGAGCCAAAATAAAGACAGATATAGACATAGATGCACACAAACACACACACAACAGGTTTCTGTGTATCCATTACATTCAAAAGGCATTGGTCAGCCCTAAGCAAGAAAACACTTGCCCAAGATACTATGGAGTGGGATCAAACAAGTTGTGAAAAAAAAGCACACAGTCATACCTGTGTCAATAAATTTTAAAATTTCCTCACTTTACGCATAAAATATGCTGGAGATCACTGTAAATAAACAAAATGTTTCCCACATAGCATGAAGCTAAACTTGAAAGCTCTCTTCAACCCACTCTCATCCATAACAGCAGAAGAGCTTCATGCTTCACTAAGATAGTAGAGCTTAAGTTAATCTCTTTGTTTATCATAATGTCATCATTACTATCATCACTTTACAGCTGCTTACCATCATTGCATAGACTGGATGGTTTGTTGTTGCGCTCTTAGATGGTTCAAAGGATAACTTCTCAGTCTTTAGTTCCATTTTAGCTTCATTTCTAAGGACAGATGCCCTTCCTAAAATCAACTTCCTTTACCAAGTCTCCTTGGTGCATTATTTTCATAGCACCAGCACTGGGGAGGTTGTCATGTCTTCAATAAGACTAAATAGTAGAAGCTCTCAAACCCATACGTAAAGGGTTGCACAAGGTGCATTTTACTGTGGCACCAACACTAGAGAGGATAAGAATAAGAGTGTGTTAGATAGCAAGAACTCAGAGTACAAAGAGTCAAAACAAATATAGCAAGGCACCTTATCCTGTACTCTAACGGTTCCTTTGATACACAGCTCAGGACTGGTACTTTATTTGATCAACCGTACGGAACAGAACGCATGGCAAAGTCAATCACAACAGAACTTGAACTCTGAATGGATGACGCTTGAAGACAGAAAGATATACTAAGCTGGAATAAACAAGGGAATGTCAGAAACAAGAGAATGTCTCACAGGTGACAGACCTTGATTTTCATCCCTCCATATCATCATCATCACTGTTCTAACATCCCCATTTCCATGCCTCCATGGGCCAGACAATATTTATTGAAACAAATTTTTTAAGGTTGGATACCCTTCTTGTCATCAACACATGGACACACACACACATGTGCAATGTACTAGTAATATATTCAAAAACTATTCTGTCAACCATACCATTCTAGCGGCTTAACAAATTTGCAGCCTTGTATTAATATAAAGAATCAACATTAGAAAATAAAAAGCTACAGAAAGAGGGGAAAATATAGCTTTTTTGTGTGTGTGTGTGTGTGTGTGTGTGTTTTTTTTTTTTTTTTTTTTTTTTTTTTTTTTTTTTTTTGTAAACTTAAGAGAAGATAAAGCAAGCAAAAACATTATTAATAAACTAAATGAATGAATATAGAAACTTGTTCCCAGAACACTTCCAAATATGGTAAACAAAAACCACTTCTTTAGTCCCTTGACTTCTAGTTAAACTTTGTTCTGATTTTTTTCCCCCTCCCCGCTTAATAATTACAGACCAGTTGCTTTCATTACCTTCTTTTACTTTAAATGGTTTAAAGTTACAAAAAAGAAAGAACAACAACAAATTAATCAACAACCTAAAGTGAAATTGAACCAACAACAACTACTACTACAGATCTGTATTCTAGGTTGCACTGAGATTCCGTAAAATAGAATAAACAGGTATTTATTACTGTAAATCCTATCACAGAAACTAGCTTAAAAGATTAAAGAGCTTTATGCTTAGCCATCTGGAAAGATGGCAGAAAATATGGTGAAAGTAAGAGGTGCTGAGGAGGAGGGGGAAGTGGATGAAGGAGATGAAAGGGAGAAGAGTATTGTTAAAGAGAGGAAGAGTTGTGGGGAGAGGAAGGGGAGAGTTGTGAGGAGAGGAAGGGGAGAGTTGTGAGGAGAGGAAGAGGAGAGGAAGAGCAGAGTTGTGAGGAGAAGAAGAGGAGAGTTGTGAGGAGAGGAAGGGGAGAGTTGAGGAGAGGAAGGGGAGAGTTGTGAGGAGAGGAAGGAGAGAAACGTGAGGAGAGGAAAGAGAGAAATGTGAGAAGAAAAAGGAGAGGTGGAAGATAATTACATGGAGAGAAAATTGAATGTAGAATGAAGAGATATAGGAGGGAGAGATACAAGATGAAAATATAATTGAGTAAAGAGAATAAAAAGAGGGCAGGCGATAATGGGGGGAGATGAAGAGGAGAAGAGAAGTGTAATGGGAAGGAAGGCATGACAACAAAATGATCAACTAGGGACATACAAAATCATGAAAAATGGCTGCAAAGAAGCGAAAAACGACACATGCATACATACCTCACCACACACACACACACACACACACACACACACACACAGAAGGGGGGAGGATAAAAAATAGAGAAAGAGCAGAGAAAAAAATGTGGAGTGTAAGAGATGTAGCTGACATAGAAATAATTATATTGTGGACAAGAACTAACCCCTCTCTACAAACACTACAACATAGTGAATTCTCATTAAAATAAATCTATATCTAGCTTCATTGCAGGACATTTTCTTCAATTTATGTCAACTGGAAATTCAAAACATTCTGACAGTACCACTCATTTCACCTGGTGGTGGAAATTGGCAATGATGTCACAGAACAATGTCTAGTTTCTTTTCTTTCTACCCCTTAACAGCATCCTAGTTTTTCTTCCTGCACCCATACAGTGACTAATTCCGTTTAACTACTTCCTCATTCCCAACTGTCTCTGCTAAGTCTGAAATGAACCATAGTAAGTTTCCCCTCTACAGTTCACCAATTGCTGTTCTGCTACTCTTCCTGTGTCCAATGCCAGCCAGTTAGGACATTATGGTTCTGGCAACAAAACTTGCCCCACGTCTAACAGGAACACATTACACCAGTGTTTCTCAACCATTTTTGGCATATGGACCATTTTTGGCATATGGACCATTTTGATTCCTATTTTACTCTAATGGACCTCCATAGCCATTCGTAGTATATAAAAAACATCTTAGTATGGGCATCCAGCCATAGAAACCAAGCCAAATCAGACTGGAACTTGGTGCAGCTAGCCAGTTTCAGGTAAACTGTCTAACTGATCATAGTTTATTGAAGCAGGCTTCATGCCCTTCTTGTCACCAACTCTCACCTGTTTTCAAACAAGGCAATATTTCCCTCATGGCCAGAAATGCTCCACAGAATACTGCAAATGAATGACAACGCTTATATAACAGTCATTTACAACTATTAAGTGATGCCAACACAAGACGACGTAAACGTGCACATACATATTATGACATCGTTTGAGCAAAAATAAATAAATGAATAAATAGATAAAAGTGATGGTGTGATTACATTTCTAGTGAGCAGTATGGCCTGTAGCTTTGCACTTTCAAAGTTTAGTGGAAATATAAATCCCTTGATAGAAAAATAGACAAGGGTTAACAACAGGAAGAGTATCCAGCCATAAATTACTGCTTCAAATATGTAACCAGCCAACCCATGCCAGCATAGAAAAACAGATGTAAAATGGATCATCACCTTTGTTTTAATGGACACTTTTCCATGCCCACATAGGCCAAATGGAATTTCTCGAGGAGGATTTTCTATGGATAGATGCTCTTCCTGTCACCAACCCTCACCTGTTTCCTAATAAAGCAATATTTCCCCCATGACCAGGCATGTCTTCAAGGAAGACTGGAAACAAAGGACACCACTTGACCACTTGCATGAGAATGTCATTCAAAACTATTATGCAATGTCAAAGCAAGAACACAGTAAAGCACACACACACACAACACTTCCACATACACACTCTCTCATGTCCAAAGCTCCATTCACTTTGGTGAGTGGAAAAGAAGTGCACACACACACACACTCACACGACAGGTTCTGTCAGTTTCTTTCGACCAAATTCACTCTCAAAAGTTTTGATTGGCATATGTGTTCTTTCTCTCCTGAGATGACAGGGTCCAATTTGAGAGAGATTGAGCTGTGATTTCTAGCAGGTCAAGTAATATATCCAGAGGTTCTAACATTGATGTGCTTCTCTTGTAAAGCATGTAGTATGTGTGTGTGTGTGTGTGTGTGTGTGTGTGTGTGTGTGTGTGTGTGTGTGTTGTACACATGCATTTTTGTGTGCCCATATGGCAACAAATATTCAATGAACACCAAAATGCACATTTTTTGCATGGACATTTCATGTTTGATGCAGTATATCTGTCTGCACAATGCAACACCCCAACACACAATTTTCCGCCCTTCTCTTTCTCTCTCTCTCTCTCTCTCTCTCATCTATATCCTTTCACTTCCAGTGCTCCCCCCCCCCCGTGTTCCTCTTTTTCTCTCTTCCACTCATTGTTACCAGTCCATTTATCTGTAGCTACCTTCACTTTCCCACTTCCTTTCATAATTCTTCTAGTTAAAAAACCATCTCTTAAAGCTGCAGGAACGAACATGCTAGCAGAGAGGAGGAAATTT
>NC_068983.1:22252962-22253823 GCF_001194135.2 Octopus bimaculoides
ATATATTATATGACATACACACAGTAAAAAAAAAAAACTTCATATTCATATATACATGCATAATAACACATCTTTTATAATAAATTTCATATAAAAATTTAGGATGGAGGCTGAAAAATATTTTCTCTTTACACACACACACACACTATATATATATATATATACATACATACACACACACACACACACATTAAAAATATACATACATGCACACACTAACACTTAAAGAAAGAGAATGACAAAAACACAGGGAAAAAATGCAAGACAAAAAGAGAAGTTGAAAGAGAACAGCGTGAGTGTTTTAGTTGTGACATAATAGAAGGGTGGAAAAGGAATACAACAGCAACAACAATATTCCAAGAAGTCTAACAGTGAATTCTATGTGAAAAACACAGCAACAGATTTCTTAATATTGATTGATTGACTCTTTCACTGAAGACTTGAAAGCTTTAAAGACAAAATATCACAGCAGAGGAAAAAGTTGGATGATGATAAAGAATGGGAGAAGGGGGCAGAGGAGAGCGAAACAGAAGGGGGAGGTGGAGAGAAAGACTAGGAGAAAATGGCTAAAAAAAAAAGAGAGAGAAAGATAAGGAGATGAAAGTAGAGGAGACGATAAGTGAGGATAGAAAAAAGGGGGAAAGAAAAGTAGAAACTGAAAAAAATAAGGAGAAAGAAACCGAAGGTGCAAGAGAAAGAGAAAGAGAAGAAAGAAAGTTAAGGGGAAGGAAAAAGAGGGTGAAAGGGAGAAGAAACTAGTGGAGAGAGTAGGGAGGATTTGGAGGGGAGAACTTAGCAGAAAGGAAGGAAAAGACCCAGGGAGAGAGAATAGGACCTAGGGGTTTGGAGAGAGGGGGGAGG
>NC_068983.1:22254046-22259708 GCF_001194135.2 Octopus bimaculoides
TGAGAGAGAGAGAGAGAGAGAGAGAGGGCAGAAGAAAGAGGGTCTTGGAAGAGAAGGATTTGTAGGAAAGAACCTAGGGAAGAGGTCTTATGGCAATGAGGACCAGATGCGGGGGGGGGGGTTAGAGAAAAGCCAAGCAGGGTGGAGAGAAATACTAAGGAGAAGTGAAGGACCAAGGACAGCCCAAGACAAAGATCAAGGACACAATGATAGAAAGACGTAAAATGGAAGTGAATATGGTAGAGGATGAGACAAGTGTGTAATGGTGGGAAACAAAAGACAATGGGATATGGAGAAAAAGAGAGGATAGAGAAAGAGAAAATAAAGAGAGAAAGACAGAAACTAAAATAGAGTGAAGAAATAAAAGAAAGAAAGAAGAAACAGTAGATAGGAAAGAATGGGGAAAAAAATAAATCATATAAAAGTAAAGAATAAAGAAAATGCACAAGAATATAGAGAAACAAAGATCAATTGTAAAGATTCTAATGTAATTTATTCTCTGAAGTGTCCAACTGTAGCGAGTTTGGTAAATATAAAAGCTATGGAAGAATGGATACCTACAGCTTAATGCTCAATGCTGAACCTTTCTACAAGTGACCTTGGAGCTGATGTAGCAGCAATTCCTTTGTGTCCCAGAAAATAGGTGAGAAGTAAAAATTCGCCCACACTAAAGACACAAGAAATCAATTAATCTATATTTTTCTTCCAGACTCCAAGCAAAAAAAACAAAAAAAAACTAGTACAAACACTAATCTTACTGTTATCCATTGCCACTATCTGTGACTGGTTCTTAATGAATGACTTATTTAGATCAAAGAGATTATGGGAAACACCTTTCTTCTTGGCAAGGAAAACAAGATTGGAGAGACAGAATATAGATGAGAGAAATACACAGAACACACATGTGTATATGTTTGCATGTGGAATTAGGCTTAGAAATTCGTAAGTCATTATATGTATTCATTAGGTTTGATACACACTTCTAATATAAACATGTGCATTATATGTATATGCACATACATGCAAACATAACAGGAATGTAGTGCTAAAAATGGAGGCAGTGTGGTTTTTGAAATTGCCAAAAATACACCACATAGCTACCGTAAACATTATCACAGTTAATGGCAATGTTCAGCAGGATTTAGCTTATGTAAGGTGAGTGCTTTCTCATTCTGAAGATAAAACCTATGAACAAAAAAGCTACAAACATGCGTATCCAAGAAAACCAAATGCAAATAAATGGCTTGTGAGAGCTATGCAAGCTATGTACAAAGATGCTGTCAGTAAGGTGAGAGTTAGAAATGAGTTCAACATAATAATTTAGCATATAAGTAAGTGTCCATCAGGGCTCAGTTATCAAATCCCTCCTGTGAATTGTAGTTCTCCAGCTCATAACAGAGAATGAAACTGATGTCTAGGACAATATTTGCATGCTGGTGAGCTAGTTCTTGTAGCTAAATGTGTTAACGAAATAATGAAGATATACCAGGGAGCAAAACCTAGAATCAAGAAGTCTATTGATACCAACCAACCCACCCATGACAGCCTTTGGTATGATACAAACTTCAGGTTTTAAATGATCAAAATTAAAACTCATCAAAATTTCATGCTAAGTTATGTTTTAAACATCAACTAAAAAAGGAAAATTTAATTTTTCATTATTTCAAAATTAACTGAAACAAAAGCAGTATATTTCTGAAGAAATATGGTAACAAAGGGGGCCAGGGATCAAGTAAACCAAGTAAAGACAACAGCTTCCATTAGAAAGAAAGAAGAGAAGTTTCTGCTGTCATCTGGGAAGTGGCCTTGCTCAATATTCAGAAAAAAGTGTAAAGGAGTATGTAGAAATTTTGCACAGAATAGCTAGTGCAAACTATGAGTGCATAAGAGATGAAATAGGGATCACAACCAGGAATTTGTATGAAGCAGATGCATGGGAGTAGTTAGCAGGAAGAACAACTGTGAAATAAACTATTTCATATGCTCAAACGGATTCATAGAAATGGTTGATAGATTCTGTTATCTAGGAGGGTAATTATCAGCATGGAAGGGTGATCTGAAAGAATAGTAGTCACATTAAGCTGAAGGTGATGTAGGTTCATGGGGCTATTAACTTTCCTGACAATAAAGGGATTCTCTCTCTCCAACAGAAGAGCAAATTGTATAATGCATGTGTATGAAGTGTAATATTGCACAGCTATTGAATATGTAAGATATGCAATTGAATACAGATAGATGCAAGTCAAATGTTCTTCTGCTGAATGTGCAATGTTAGTGTGAATGAAACATGGAACAGAATCAGGCTGAGAGAAAAACAGTACAAGAGGGATCAGATGTAGTGCACAAGAGTGACCAAATAGTACTGGTATGGACATATGGAAGATGGCATTTGGAAAGAAAAAAAAGTGCTGAGAACAATGTTAGCAGTAACCGAACACTGAAGACCAAGTCCAGCAGCACAAGTTACAGGATGAGTTACAGGATGAGTACCAAAAGACTACCACACCAATTTTTGTGGTGGCAACAACCCAAGCACTGGAGAATTCAGTGCAGCACACCAAAGACATAGGCAAAACAAATTGAGGAAGAGCTGAAGTACTTATGCCATCAGTCCCCTCTGCTGAACCACTAAGTTACGGGGAGCATAAACAAACTAATACCAGTTGCCAAGCACTGGTCACACACACACACACACACACACACAGAGGTTTATTTCAGTCTCTCTCTGTCAAATCTACTCACAAGGTTCTGGTCAGCCCAAGGCTATATAGTAGGCAACACTTGCCCAAGATGCCATGTAGCTGTCCATGTAGTTGGGAAGCTGCATGTAATTTCAAGCAGACATAGATAACCTCATGATTCTCCCTACCACTCAACACAATGGAATATCCAGGAAGTGACAGTTGAGATGGTAGCACCAACAGTCAGCTAGTACCTCATTTCTACTGAATAGACTGGGCCACACAAAATGAAATGTCTTGCTCAAGGACACAATAGACTATCTATTCCAAGAATTAAACACACAACATCCTAACCTCCAGGCCGCATGTCTTCATAACACATACATGGCACTCCATTGGTTACAAATGACAAGGGTTTCAGTTGATCCGATCAATGGAACAGCCTGCTCATGAAATTAATGTGCAAGTGGCCGAGCACTCCATAGACACATGTAACGTTAATGTAGTTCTCAGAGAGATTCAGCGAGGCACAGAATGTGACAAAGCTGGCCCTTTGAAATACAGGTACAACTCATTTTTGCCAGCTGAGTGGGCTGGAAAAATGTGAAATAAAGTGTCTTGCTCAAGGAAACAATACACTGTCAAGTATGAAACTCAGGACCTTACAATCATGAACTGATTACCCTAACCACTAAGTCAAGCAGTTTCACAACATATATGCAAGTACACACACACACACACACACACACACACACACACACACACACAGAGGCACCTTTATAGGCATAAATATCATTTAACATCCATGTTTCATGCTGGCATGGGTTGGAAGGTTTGACAAGGATCTAAAGAGTTAAAGGACTGCATCATATTCCAGTGTCTATTTTGGCATGGTTTCTGCAACTGGATGCCCTTCCTAATGCCAACCACTTTACAGTGTGTACTGGGTACATTTGTTCATACCACCAATACTACTGGGGGTCACCGTGTAACTTGCAAGTCAATGCACACACACACATCCTGTGCAGCTCATAGCAGCATGGAAAATAGATATTAAATATTGATGATCACACACATAAAGAGAGAGAGAGAGAGAGAGAGAGAGAGAGAGAGAGAGAGATAGAGAGAGAGACACAAAGAGAATCAAAAGAAGAAAACAGGAACATCTGCAACAAATTAAGCTTTTATCAAAATGATAATGTGGATAAACTTGTCTAATTTTGTGGAAACCATTTTCAGAAACTATAATTTAATAAAAATATCTAACATAGGTAATGTTTCTATGGCACCATTTACCTGACCTAATCAATCCAATATAATATATATATAATTATTGACTTGAAAGAAACTAGTTTAGGAAATACATTCAAAGTAATTATCTCTTCAAACATTATTTTTTCCTCCTCCAACCCTCCCTCATCTCTCTCTCTCTCTCTCTCTCTCTGGCAGAAATGACTGAGCAGCAGTGAAGAATTTTTGATTGCTGATTATGATTCTCAGATTTTAGGTTCAAATTAAATTATAAGCAGTGTGTTTGTGTGTGTGTGCGCGCGTGCACATATGAACTACATTTCAACAGTAAACAATATTTTTTTGCAGAATGTCACTTAATCATGAAGATAAAACTGTGAGTACTTCTATGCATATGTTTGCGCATGTGCATATGTGTGTGTGTGTTATTGTTTTTAGTCCATGGAATATGATTGTTGTTGTTGTTGTTTGACCCCAAGCCAAATTTGATCAATCTTCTACTCCATGCATCTTTCCTTTAAGATAAGACGGAGAGATTTGAGTGAGATCTGGCTGTTAATTGTAGCAGCTCAAATAACTACATAGAGGGAGGCTCCTGCAATAGCTTTAAGAGGATCCTAATGGTCATAAAATAAAGACAGAAATCTCAAACAGAAGTAAACAGTAGCTCAAATAGAGCTTAACAATGGCTCAAACAGAATTCAACAGTACCTCAGTGTTCAGCAAAACCCCAAACAGAGCTCAACTGTACCTGAAACAAAGCTCGACTGTACCTCAAACAAAGCTCGACAGTACCTCAAACAAAGCTCGACAGTACCTCAAACAAAGCTCGACTGTACCTCAAACAAAGCTCGACAGTACCTCAAACAAAGCTCGACAGTACCTCAAACAAAGTTCGACAGTATCTCAAACAAAGCTCGACTGTACCTCAAACAAAGCTCAACAGTACCTCAAAGCTCAAACAGAAGAGGAAAGTAGTTTCAAACTGATTGCAAAAGCTGAGAGGAAAGTTGCATTACTGAAATGACATGGTTTTGAAACAAACTTCTTAACCACAGAGCCACGACTGCACCTATGATATAAAAAAGACAAGTTGCTCTTAAGTTAAAACCAATACCCATATGTGTTTAGAAAGTTCAATACAATCTCTCTTGTTCTGTGTGTGTGTGTATAACAGAAGTGTTAAAACCGACCCTTCTGGTTGTGTAAAGCACTCATGGTGGTGCCACATGAAAGCACCCCTGTGGTGATATGTAAAAGCACCCAGAACACTCTGTAAAATGGTTGGCGATAGGAAGGGCATTCCACCATAGAAACCATGCCAAAACAGACTGTAGTCTGGTAGTCCCCTGGCTTGCCAGCTCTAGTCACGCTGTCCAATTCATGCCTGCAAGGACAACCAACATTAAGCGATGATATATATCATCATCATCATCGCCGTCGTTTAATGTCCGCTTTCCATGCTAGCATGGGTTGGACAATTTGACTGAGGACTGGTGGACCAGGAGGCGACACAAGGCTCCAATCTGATTTGGCAGAGTTTCTACAGCTGGATGCCCTTCCTAACGCCAACCACTCTGAGAGTGTAATGGTATATATATATATATATATATATATATCTATATATATAAAAATGAGAATGTGTGTGTGTCTGTCTGTCTGTCTGTCTGTGTGAATCCCTAAAACTCGAGAACTACGCAACCAATTTCATTCAAATTTTACACATGCCT
>NC_068983.1:22261128-22263628 GCF_001194135.2 Octopus bimaculoides
ATATATATATATATATATATATATATATATATATATATATATATACATATATAGGGAGAGATAGGGAGAGGGAGAGAGAGAGAGAGAGAGAGAAAGAGGGAGTGAGTGAGAGGAAGTGTTTAGATTTAAATATGAACCTATTGTGTGTGTGAGTTTCACCTTAACTTGACATCACATGACAGTTGTAAATGAGTGGTACTGTCATACAAGCTGTGTCCTTTGTTTCCTATCTTCTGTGGAAACATGTCTGGCCATGGGGAATTATTACCTTAGTTGTTGAAAATGGGAGTGTTAGCAACAAGGAGAGCATTCCAGTCATATAAAATCCATCTCAGCAAATTTGTCCAACCCATGAAAGCATTGAAAAGTAGGCATTAAAATTACAATGATGAAATTTATACATAAATATTTGCTTAAAATAACATATATTTTTACATTTATTTATTTAACAGTGTTTAACAAATAGGTTTATTGTCAATTAAAAGATTTCGATTAAAAAACATATATAAAATCAAATTGCCCATAAAAAGTATTTGCTGTCCACGGACCCCCTGTCTTGTCCTTGCAGACCCCCTGTGGTCTGCAGACCACAGTTTGAAAACCCCTGAGCTAGATCATCTTAAAACATAAGCCTGCTTAATCAACACAGACCTCTGGGTAAACAATATCAACAACTAATATTTGTCAAGGCAAGGGTGCTTAATGTTCCCAGTCATCTTACTAGATAAAAGCAGTAAATTAAACCCTGTTATTTTAAAAAGAGTAGGACCCAATGTATTGTAATGCAGCCTTTAATGCTGTACATTACCTGAAAAAAAAAAGAAAAGAAAAGATTGATTGATCATGGGTTGCATGCTTTTCCTTGTATGTCTGTTTGTCTATTCAGTTAGAGATGAACTGAGGCTAAACAATCTCTCTCTAAACACATACATGCACTATCTGAAGTTATATCATACCATGCATGAAAGAGAGAGAGAGACCAGAGACATGGAAGAAAGTAACGATGAGAGAAAATAGAGTAATGATGACAGATGAAAGGGAGAGGTAGAAAAGGAAAAGGGAGGTAAGAAAGGAGAGAAGAGGAAAGACAAGAGACAGTAAGTAAAAGAGGCAGAAAGAGAGAAAGAAAGAAGTTGGAAGAGAGAGAGAGAGAGAGAGAGAGAGAGAGAGAGACCAAGTGGTTGAGTAATAAAGACAAAGTGACAGAAAAGATCTGAGAAAAAGAGAGAGAGAAACACATAGGGTGTTACGGTAGACAACAAACACATATGACCAATAATAGTATGAAATAAATGAATGATTGTGAAGATTTATCTTCAACAGATCATTTCAGCTCGTAAAACCAATGCCAGACTAACAAACACTTAGTGTGTTATTTCTACTGGTAAATTTTCACTCCAGTCATCAACTGTCTCATCAGCAGACTTTCTCATTGACCATTTTCTAATTCCCAAACTCTCCAGCTCATCAAGAGACAGCTTCCTCTTCAAAGTCAAACTATTCAATCAAACCAACTTCTGAAAATGGTGGTTTGCTTCTATTACATCTACAGTCGAAAATGATTTCTAATATCCACTTTGCCATACCAAGCAGCTTTTGTTCTTCAGAGAGGAAAGAAATTTCCTCCTATCTATTACTTTTACAACTGAAAACACTTTTGGTCTATCTATCTATCTATCTATCTATCTATCTCAGCCAATTATCATCACTACAGCTACCTAGAAGCCTCTATGTTAAAAACGGATTCATTTCACCAGTTTTATCATGTGTGTGTGCATTCTGATGCCTAAGCAGACGTGAGCAGACAGAGTCATCCTATCAGTTTTCGCTCTCTCTCTCTCTCTCTCTCTCTCTCTCTCTCTCTCACAAACACACACACACATATATGTATATATATATGCATGTCTTTGTGTCTGTTTGTCTCCCACCACTGCTTGAAAACTAGCATTGGTGTTCATGCCCCCGTAACTTAGCAGTTTGGCAAAAGACTGACAGAATAAGTCCTAGGCTTTAAAAACAAAACGTCCTGGGGTCAATTTGTTTGACTAAAACATTTCAGGACGGTACTCCAGCATGGCCTCAGTCAAATGACTGAAACAAGTAAAAGATAGAGTTTGAAATTACTGATGAATATAGCTTACAAGGCAGTGGCAACAGATACAATGTAGAACCATGGACCTAGTGATTGCAAAATGTTATATCATAAACATAGAGCTTTGCTAGTTGATACACCTTGGGGAGTGGTGGAGATAACATGATAAGCGGTGACAACTGGCTCACAACGAACCACATTAATTTGCACAGAAACAAAAGGTTACAGAGAGAGGGTGAGGAGGAGGAAGAGGAGGAAAAAAAGAGAGAGAAGAGGTTGATGTGTAAAACAAGGAGAAACAGACATCTATTCAAGATTCCCTCAAAAGCTAAAAGTACTCAAGATCAAAAGATTGGCTCTTCCAGCTTTATTTAGGTGCATATGAGAGACAGACAGACAGACACAGAG